>NC_143015.1:67200002-67335002 GCF_055824585.1 Amblyomma mixtum | reverse complement strand
GAGGAACGCCGTAGTGAAGGGCACCGGTCATTTCGACCACCTGGGGTTCTCTAACGTGCACTGACATCGCGCAGCACACGGGACTCGTAGAATTTCGCCTCCACCGAAATTCGACCGCCGCGGCCGGGATCGAACCCGCGTCTTTCGGGTCAGCAACCGAGCACCGTAACCACAGAGCCACCGCGGCGGCTTAATTATGCAAATCAGTTCAGATAAACAGGAAGTTCGAATTAAGCGAGTTCGAATAAATGAGAGCCCGCTGTATATCATTTGCAAAAATATGCAACACGCCGCCCGTCTAAGGAGGCAGCGATAAGGGATTTAGATGAAACTCGCAGATTTTTCTTAATGCCGCTGGTTGCTAACCAGGCTCCCACCGTATATATGACATCAGTGTCAACCAACCCAACACCACGCCTCGGACCCGCTAACGCAATTCGCTCTACAACCCAACAGCCTCGATCGGTGGAAACTGCGGTTTACATGAACTGCTTCGACAGGCATGTTGTGCAACGCCGACAGGCTTGATGGAATCCCGTTTAGAGCAAAACGACTGCTCCTTTCTACAGGCTCTGTTAAATCGTTCGCCGAAAGCCCTAAAGCTCGTTCGTGCTTATCGAACCAAAAAAAGAACAAAAGAGAAACGAAACTGCTCCTTCGTGGAAAAAGTGACGTTATACTGACCCCGCCTCGGGAATTATGCCAGCTACGAAGCCAGTTACGAAAAACTCCGGTTCGAAATTCGGTCACCCCTTGCGACCGTTTTTACAGGAGCCCGCAAGCGTCTGCGCGCACAAACGAGTTACTACAAGCCCGCCATTTCTCCCTCCCAGAGAGAGAGAGAGAGTGCCGGCACGGTGAAACGGCTTCAATGGCGGTTGTTAGGTCATGATATCCATGCTGCCCGACGTTGCGTGGCTTACACTGTCGTCTGTTAAAGCGTGTCACACACGTTCAACTCGGGATCTAAAAAAGATAGAAGGAAACCAATGGTTGCTTCAGACAGAGGAGGAAAAAATTAACCTAGCAGCCAAGTTTGATGACTGTACATTAATTAGTTACTTAATTATAACCTAAAATGCGTCGAAATAGCGCGGACGCCGATAGAGCCACGGTAACTGTGGGACGTCACAGCCACCAGAAGTCGTCACGGCATAGTGAAAATTGTCGCAGAATGGTCGGAAAGACGTCGAATTTGTGTCAAATTAGATGGACAAATGTGTAATTAAGCGTAATTAACGCTTAAGATCACCGAAAGATGTATAATTTGGGTATCGATATAGCCACGCGAACGATGTGACGTCACATCTACCGGAAGTCGTCACGGAATAGTGTCCTCGGCTTTCGCCTCTCAACACTTTAGTTGCCAAAGTGTCCTCGCAATTTTTTCCCACTCAATATGTCAGAAATCACAGGTACCTTTTTTTTTTTTTTTTGATCATATACCGTGTCAGAGAGACCGCTGCAAAACGTGGCTGACGCAAAAATGAAGCTGGCGCCGCCTGTGTGCTGAGCTGCCAGCGCTATCGGTGGCGCCCTGCAACTCCTATTTTTCGACTATGTAAGCGTCTTAGGCAGCTCTGAGCAGTTCGTCTGAACACCGTGGTGTGTCGCGACAGTCTGCTAACCCTTGGCCCAATCAGACCGCCAGATTTCACATGGGAAATGGAAACTGGAAATTGGTTTCCGAGGGAAGGAAATGATGCAGTATCTGTCTCACATATATCGGTGGACACCTCAACCGCGCCGTATGGGAATGGATAAAGGTGGGAGCAGCAGAAGAAAGGAAGAAAGAGGTGCCGTAGTGCAGGTCTTCGGAATAATTTCGACCACATGGGGATCTTTAACCGCGCAGCACACGGGTGCCTGTTTGCGTTTCGGCTCCATCGAAACGCGGCCGCTGCGGCCGGGTTCGAACCCGGGAACTCTGCATCAGTAGCCGAGCGCCTTAACCACTGAGCCACCGCGGCGAGTTAGTAGTAGTAGTAGTAGTAGTAGTAGTAGTAGTAGTAGTAGTAGTAGTAGTAGTAGTAGTAGTAGTGGTGGTTTTAATAACGCATAACAAATGGAAGGAAAAGATTGTTGCTAGCCCCGGCATCTGCTATCGCTGCTGGAAGCACCTGAGCTGGAGCAGCGGAAATGAAGGACAGCAGGCAGTGTGTAGGAGTGAAATGAAAGGAGTGAGGGGATAGTAGAAAGGACAGGGGGAGGGGGGCCGCAAGCGTGTTTTTTTTCTCCACAGAGCTCTGAGGAATCAATGGGGGAGGCCTTTGTTCTGCAATGGTCTTGCACGATGGTGATGATAACGATAGTGGTGATTCCAGTGTTGATGACGATATACATGTGTCAGGATGGAACGGGTGATGTCAACGTCACGTGGTATGCATCACGCTCCTCGTGGACCGAGAAAGAAAGGGGGGGGGGGGGGGGTAGTCATCCCTCCGCATTCGTGTGTTTCGACCGCGCCAAAGAACAGCACGCCCAGTAATCTCGCAACCCGCGGCAGAAGGTCCGGCTGTGTCGCAGCCGTCTATATATTCTCCGCTCCTTGGAATAGAAGACCACGTCGTCGCGTCGTTCGTCACTGTCTCTTTTCCTTTTTCATCTGCCACCGGAACTGCGTCATCGCAAAGGAGCACTAACACGGCCAAAGCTTTATAAAGTCGCGTGAGGTGTCCTCTTCGTCTTCTCCGTTCGCACCCATCTATGGCTGTCGCGCCCGTCACTATAGCAACGGCCAATAATAACAATAACGCACAACCTCCGGAAGCAGTGCAGAGAGGGCAAATAACCGAGAGCCACGCAGTACATGAGGAGTCACAGAAAGAAAGAGGGGGGGAGACGCTGCAGCCACGCGCCTGCCGCCACCAACCAAGTCACGCTTCCGTTCCAAGAAGAAAATGCGATGGATTCTTGTTAACACAGCGTCAGCTGTTAAACGGCAAACTTCGGAGCTTTGCTTATTTTTTTTTACCTCCATGCATTCCCTGCTGAAAAAAAGTTCTATGATGCAATAACCTCATAGATCATTCATCATAGAATATCATACAATCTGTACGATATATCATACAATTGGTATGATAATCTATGACATCCCTATGATGACTGTATGATTTTACAGAAATGTATGACATTTGAATGATAATTTTCTATGATTTGTATGATAAGTCTATGAGATTCCTATGATAAACTGTATGAGTTTATTGCATCATACAGCTTTCTTCAGCAGGGATTTTACTGAAACTTTCACGCTATAGGTTATACGGAGTCGTATGATCCTTTGTACACAATTTCGCACCCGGGCGGAGTTTATACTGTTTCCAAGCACATATTGTGTGCTTGGAAACAGTTGTGTCTTACCTTAGTTTTAAACTAATTGTCCTTTGGCTGTCAGCTTCCATGTCAACAAATGATTTTTCTTTGTCTTTTTACTGTCTCACTGTTTCATGTGTATGTATGCTTTTGAAACCTGCTTCATTACCCATATATTTTCAATGTGATTTTGGATGAGCGCAGTTTCTTTTGTTAATCTACGTCGGCTGCTGTCTTGTAAGGTGGCCCCTGGACCTTCGTCAAGTTGCTCTGCATGTGCAACCTTTAGTCCAGGGGACCATTCAGAGTTTGTATTTGTACCGCTGTGAAAGATAAACGAATTGAATTGAATATACGCCCGTGATTCTATTAGATGCTAACCATAAGCACACAGCTCTGGCACTGCCCAACGGCGATTTCTAAGCAGCTCGATCGTCTGACTACATACAGGTGGCGAAACAATGCCCGCGTCCAATCAGTGCGATTGATTCTGGCGCTCAGAAAAGCTAAGACCTATTTGATGTTCGCAGTGGGCACGACTGAAACCTATGGCGTTGTGAAGGACATCCCCCCCCCCCCCCCCCCACACACACACACACGCAAAAAAAAAAGGTGTCCTGCGCAGTGCCAGTGTACGTTAAAGAACCCAAAAGCCGTCTACTATAAGGCGTCTCATGATCCGGATCTGCGGTCACTACCGGATCATGAGAGGGAAGTAACTATAGTAGGATACAACTTATAAAAGCAGCAGTTGCTAGCACTGGGCCGCGGTCCGCGGCATCCTGTATTACTCCGCTGCCCAATCGCAACTGTAAACGAAATCAATTTTTTAATGTTTGACTATATCAAACAATCCACGTATCAAAACTGTAGAGCTCGTAACTTTTTTCTTGCGCTAAGCTTTTTGTTTACGTAACAAGAAACGTTTCAGCCTCAGACTACTTTTTCGTCGTGGAGGAATTCTGCGCGCGGAGGCTGAATGTGGGCGGAGCTTCACTGCAGTCTTAAGTTGTATCCGACTATAGAAGAATAAGAATGGGGTGGAGCGCATATGGCAGGTTCTCTCAGATCAAATCATGAATGGCAGTTTACCAATATCCCTCAAGAGAAATGTATACAACAGCTGTATCTTACCGGTACTCACCTAAGGGGCAGAAACGTGGAGGCTAACAAAGAGGGTTCAGCTTAAGTTAAGAACAATGCAGCGAGATATGGAAAGGAAAATGATAGGCGACGTTAAGAGATCGGAAGAGGGCGGAGTGGGTGAGGGAACAAACGCGGGTTAATGATATTCTAGTCGAAATCAACAGGAAGAAATAGGCTTTGGCAACACATGTAATGCGGAGGCAAGATAACCGCTGCTCCTTAAGGCCGATTCACACGACGGACCGTTCGTCCGCGGCCCGCGCAGTACGTGTGCATACGTCAGCACTTTGAGAGGCGCGCTGTCGGCCGCCATCCATCCATGCATCTAGCGCGCCTCTCAAAGTGCTGACGTATGCACACGTAGTGCGCGGGCCGCGGGCGAACGGTCCGTCGTGTGAATCGGCCTTTAAGGGTAACGGAGTGGATTCCAAGAGAAGGCAAACGTAGCAGGGGACGGCAGAAAGTTAGGTGGGCGGATGAGATTAAGAAGTCTGCGGGGATACAGTGGCCGCAGCTGGCAAAGGACAGGGTCAATTGGAGAGACATGGGAGAGTCCTTTGCCCTGCAGTGGGTGTAGTCAGGCTGATGATGATGATAAGGCGTCTCTCACAGCGCACGCGCAGCTGTGAGACGCCGCGTTTCAACGTCCCAGAGCTGCGCACATTCATTCGAAGTGAAACACGCTCAAGCACGAAACACACGACGAGTACAGCCTTACTGACGCTCGAAACAGAAACAAACAAACGAAGGAAAAAAAGAAACCAAACTCTCCAAGGAAACGTCTCTCAAAGTGTACACGTATACCTACAGAGTGTCCCGCGGCGGTAGTAGTCGGTGACCTTACTATACATACGACCCAAAGCCACGCAAACCACCTGCCCCGGCCGTCCTCAGTAACTGTCTCCGGTATAAATCCGGTTAGCTCACGCTCCCTGATTCCGTGACGCTATATCTCCCCGCACATCTACTATATACCGGCGAATGGTAGCGGCCTAACGTGGCGCAAATTATTAGACTTGGCAGGGGCGCTGCAGACAGCGGAAGCAGGGGTCGCGAGCTACGTGCGACCCCAGGGGTGCAAACAAACCGCGCTCCGACAAAACGAACGTACGCCGAAATTCAAATCGGCCGACATTACGGTCACGGGAGTTTAAGAGGTTCAAAAAAAGTGCAGCAGAGCTGTACGTCATAAGCGTCCTGTGCGTACACGACGAATAAAAGAGTATACGCTCAGACCTATATACGTGCCACGCCTAGTTAAACAGCCCCCCCCCCCCCCTCTTCCTCTAATCGCCTGCTCCGAACAAAAAAAAAAGGGGGGGGGGGGGGGGGGGGCGCAAACATATGGTTAAGGCACTACGGGTTCTGCCGATTATTGCGCCACCTGCGGGGGCAAAAATGAACCACTCGGAACCGCTCGCAGCTTTAAAGAAGCCAGGGATAATTCGCGCCGCATCTCACACGCAGCACCGTCATCCGCTAGCTTCCCAGAAACTGGCCGCGGGAGATTTCCCCCCGTATTTTGAACCTAAGTTTCATAAATGCAATGATCAACGAACGCTGCTTCCTATTCGGTCATATAAATGAAAGGAGTTTTTTGACAAGTTAAACTTTGTGGCTATATAAATGAAAATAAAATGACGATATACATGAAAATAAAAAGGGCCACTAGATCAAAACTATAAAACGCTAACCATAAGCACACAGCTCTGGCACTGCCCAACGGAGATTTCTAAGCAGCTCGAGTATCTGACTACAGATGGCGTAACAACGCCCGCGTCCGTTCAGTGTCAATGATTCTGGAGCTCAGGAAAGCGTAAGGACTATTTGGTGGGCCCGACTAAAACCTATGGCGTTGCGAAGGACATCCCAGCTGAAGTATCTTTAGGAGCCTGTGATGAAATATGCAATCTAGCCGGTACTGGATATACCTAGCTCGGATATATCGAATTATTGTTTATATCGTACAGCCAGAGGAAGAGTGGGTAAACTATTTGTCCAACAGGACTGTGCCTAAACCCCGGGGCATTCCCTAGAAATCCCATTAAAAAGTATAGCACTACTTTTCGCGTTAAGTGCACTAGAGTGTCAGCCACGTCGCTGCGATGTGGTGAGGCCAACATTACTAGCGGCGGCCCTCATCTGGCGTGTATCTCTGCTGAAGGCGAAACCAGCAGTGCGTGACTTTCAATGAGGGTATTCTATTTACAGTGTACTGATAACAGGCATCTTATGATAGGCAGTGGCTACTTTAGAAGCACTGTACGCTGCAGCTTCTATGCGAAGCAGGTTAGGCTTTGCAGGCCGCAGGAAGAAGTGTGTCACTGGCGTGGGTAACATATAAGCTTGTCTACTACCATTTTTATATATCGAAATCTCGATATATCAAAATGCTTCGAGATCCGCTTCGAGTTTGGCAAGTCCAGATATAGCCAGCAGCCAAACTTGTCACGGACCCTAGCTATACGTCTCAAAATACGGGCCGTCGTTTAGTCGTAAATTAGTGGCAGTCAAATGAATCAGGGGAATGAAAAACATAGCTCCTCAATAAAACACACCTGATGAGAAACTTACGTTCAACATGTGCACCTACAGCCAGTTCTAGGATGCCAGCAAACGAACACGCGCGCCGCTCTACACGCTGCGAAGGTTGCCCAACAGTTTTCTTTTCCTTTCAAAGATGGCGCCACATTCCTAAGACCTCCAATTAACGAAACATTCGGCACAGCGGATTTCGGAACTCGGGGCCTGCGGCAAGTTTCTCAACTGCTGCCGTCAAACAGCTGTGCAGCGAAAATCTAGCCGGCGGTTTTACGCTTATGCCTTCTACGCACAGCTTCCAAAAACTGGCGGTTGGATTTTCCCCAATTCATATGATTTACGAACGTCGGGAGTTGACGGAGAATGACGTCGGGACGGAAAACCAGATACATCTCCGCCCATCTGAACAGCGAAAAGAAAAATGTCACAAAAGAAATAAAAAAAGCATAGAACTAAGCCGGTGCTCCGGCAATCTGTTTTCGTCAGCCGCCACCATTATTTCCACGCGAGCAGCGCGCCTTACTTGGCCTCCCACTCCGCATGTCCCGCACTTCCATTTTTTTTTTCTTTTTGTCTCTATAGTAGGATACAACTTAAAAAAACAGCAGTTGCTAACACTGGGCCGCGGTCCGCGGCGTCTTGTATTACTTCGCTGTCCAGTCGCAATAGTAAACGAAATCAGCTTTTTAATGTTTGACTATATCAAACAATCCGCGTATCAAAATTCTAGAGCTCATAATTTTTTTCTTGCGATAAGCTTCTTGTTTAGGTAACAAGAAACGTTTAAGCAGCGGACTACTTTTCCTTCGTGGAGGAATTCTGTGCGTGGAGGCTGAATGTGGGCGGAGCTTCACTGCAGACTTAAGTTGTATCCGACTATAGAGCAGCGAAGTCGTGATTTTCTGGTCCCGCGCGCTTCGCTCCACCATCTGCTCCGCACATGCCAGTTACATCCTCCTTCACTGCCGTCTTATTTCTTGCATCTATTACTTTTTTTTTCTTCTTCCTCCAGATTCGAAGTCGGCGACGACCGGCACGCAGACGCTCACGACGACGCGCGCGCACTGTTCGTTCGTCTGCAACCGCCTCCTCGTCGTCTGCTCACACGCACACACGCAGACAACCGATTCTCTAACGTGCAGACGACCAGCCGAAGCGCGTGCGAAGGCGCCATCTTTTTTTTTTCTTCTCTCCTTTTTCTTTCAGCACTCAAGCAGTCAACGCGGCGACCGCTGGCTCCTTTTGTCTCTCTCTTCAGCTCGTTTCGCCGTGAAATTCCCGTCCTGCTTGTTGCTTCTTATATTTCCTTTTCTTCCACGGCCATTCCTTCCTTCGCACGTTCGCGCACGTACGCACACTACACGCTGCGAACGTGTGCATATGAACGCGAGAGCGTTTCGTTTTTGTTTTCTTTTTTCTTTGCCGTTACTACTCCTCGTTCTTCCTCGGCCTCGTCTTTCCCGCCAACCCCGCGGTTCTTATATAGCATGCCGATCGTCGCTGCCGCCGCTGCACCGTTGCGTGTGCTCCCGATGCGCTGTCTTTATTCCTTTTTTTGTTTCATTTTTTTTTCCCTCACGAAACCCGCCCGCCAGACCGCCCGCTGGCCTATTCGCGACGAGCGCGGAGCCATTTTTTTTTTTCCTCACAGCCGTCTCAAGGTCACGAGGCCATGACAAAAAAGCACGGAAGAAAAATAAAAGAATAAATGAAACAGAAACGCAACGCTCTCAACAAGCAGCCGAAACAGCAGCAACCTCCTTACATCTATAGCTACAGCTCCGGCAGTCCAAAGCAGAAGGCAGACGAGAAGCAGACGACTGCCTCTTATCCTGCCGAAAAGCTCACGACGGTTTCTCAAAAAAGGACGTCCGAAAAAAAAAAAGGAGGGGGGAATAACGAGAAAAAAAAAACCGAGCCATGATGATGATAGTCATAACGCGCAACTGGAATGATGATAACAGAGCAATAAGAAGGCGGCCGCTAAAGAAGCGCCCAGAGAGAGAGGGAGAGAGGAAGAAAAAAACGGAGAAACAGGGCCAAGTCAGGAGGCAACTGGAGCGAATCCGCCGTCGCATCCGTGAAACGGAACGGCCATACATACATACAAATAGAAGCAGCAGGAGGAGGAGAAGTCTGCGTTGCATCTCTCCAGGCGCCGCAGTAGGTCTCCACTTCGAGAGCACACACAGACGGACGAAAGCCGTGGCGCCCTCTTTGTGCCGCCTATGAATCGGTGACCACCAAACCAGAACGCACACACAGACGTGCACATAGTTGCGTTCACCTTCATATTTGCTTTTTGCGCGCGTGTCCTACACAGTCACCGCCCGTGGAAGGAGATGATGACAGCACAACGCTCTAGAGAAGATAATACAAAAGCACAGCGCATATACGCCAGACAGGCGCGTAACACACGTTGCATTTTTTTTTTTCTTTGTTTCGTCCGCACATTTCGTGGCGCGCGTCGTCTGCTTCGGCGCGAGTCCCTTTGCCGTCGTCTGCTGCGCGCTCTAGCGGAGCATAACAGCAGCAGCTCTCGTGCATTACTTCGTCGCCTGAAACCGTTATACGCACGAAAATTCCTACACGGTTCAGCTACTGCGCCCGAAAAGTAGTCAAAAGAGGATTCATTTTTCCTATGCTTTCTTGTTTAATGGTCACAAGGGTCGCAATCCGGATGAGCGGGCATTATAGGACCGAAACCCTTTTATCGCTACTATCGTTGTGCTGCTCAAGTGGCGTGTCTTTCGCTCACGGATACACTGGCACGCATACTGAATGGAATGCGACAAAGGCGACTCGGTAATCCTCGAGTATAAAAGGAACTTATATAGCGACCGTGCTACTCTGCGCTGGGGGCACAAGGAAGCGTATAACGCATTCGTTACTTCCTTTACATTTCGGTTCTTAAAACGACACCCTAACCGACATAAATGACCTTCCTAGCCAGTACCAGGCCACGATGTCGCAATCCGAAGCCCAGTCGACATCGCCATGATGTCGACGTAACGATATCGCGGCAACGGCGATGTCAGGCGTAATCGACATCAAGGTATCTCCGTCCGTTCACGGCATACTTGGCTGGCTTCGTCTACAGGTCAGCTGGGCCTGATGTGATAGGCTAAGGTCATTACGAGCAGTTCATTTCCGCTCTGAAATACAGTTCCTTACAACTACTACTACTACTACTACTACTACTACTACTACTACTACTACTACTACTACTACTGCTACACTAGCTTAGCAATGATTTCCAATACTTACTGCACGTAACATTTACTGACGACAATACTTCGCAATTTCATTAACCGCGGGCGCTGAACTTAGCCAGACAACCAGAACAATTGACTTATGATAACCATTGGTCAACATTGTATGAATACGACGATAAACATATTCCGCCATCACTATTTGGCTTGCGACAATAGCATCGACGAACGCGTCTTTTAGCGATTGTTGCAACACAAATTGTTAGCGGCCACTGTTTTCTTCCCCCATTAGGCGAAAATTGCGGATATTAAGTCGTTGACAGCGATCCAAACGCACAAACGCCTAATGGATACGTGAATCATATAGTTACAGCAACTTCACCGAACACGGGTCAACTGATTTTCTTGCTTACTGAGGGTCATCCCTTCTCCATCACAAACACACCCCAATGGGCATTGAAACTCCTCATGACGTCCTGTGGACGTTCAGGATGTCTTCAGGATGTCCAAGGGACGTTCAGTGCCAATTGGGACCTGTACATAGGGCAAAACACATGTCTACAGTTCGGCGATGCTGTTCTTAAACAACTATAGATACCTAATTTTAATGCGTGTTTTCTTCTTTCAAATGATGCGTTAAACATTACAGTACATGCAAGGGCGTCCGCAGAATTTTTTGCAGGGGGGGGGGGCCCCATTGGTTGTTGGCGCCGGAGGGGGGGGGGGGGGGGGGGGGTATGTTCGTAGCAAAAAGGCACTATTTGCGGAGTAAATTTATTTATTTATATATAAATAAAATAAATAAGTAAAAGACACACATGAAAGAAAAATTACAAACAGCAAATTAAAGCGAGGCTAGGAGAGATACATTGGAGTTTATCAACGAAGAAACAATTAAAATTAATAAAAATGCAAAAAGATACTATCACTTCGTGGAGAAGAGTGCTCAGTCTTGCTGCATACGGGTTCTCGACACACCCGGATTGATGACCAGCACACAGCACAATATGTTCACAAACACGCAACGACAGTCACTCAGTCAGTCTTCCTTGAACAGAAACTGTAGACGCCTCGGATTTTTCTGGGCGAATTGCGTGATGACACTGGTGATAAATTCATTTCTGTGCTTCATTACACGCTCTCGGTGCACACTCATCATACAAAGGCCGTCCAGTCTGTCGTTTGTCATCGTTGAGCGTAGCCACGTTTTCACTCTCCTCATTGTACTGAAGGAGCGTTCGACCGTACAGGTAGTAACTGGCAAAGCCAGAGCCACCTCAATGGCTTTTGCAACACCAGGGAAGAATGTCTTGGCCTGATGTAGAAGCTCGCAGTAAGTTATTTCTGATGGGTCCCCAGTTTTGTTGCACCACATCTCGTACCAAGAGATGGCCTCTTCCTTGAAGTTGTCGATGCCGTAAAAGCACTGGAGTTCTTCGGCGAGAACAGCGAACTCAACACGGCTCAAGTGCTTCATTTTTGATGGATGCAGCTGGAGAAGTTTGAAGCTCCTCTCATTGCTTTCAGAAAAGCGCCGAGCTAAAGAAGCAGTGAGGGAGTCCAAGTACGGCACATATATTGCCACACGGTAGTATTCCTCTGGCGACTGAATCCCGTAGTTGTCTCGGTGGGCCTGACGAGAGACTTGTCTTGGTACAGATATCACCACATTTAAGTGATTGGCTGCCTCCCTTGCTGCATTCATGATGTTAGAGAACTCCTCTACAGCGTTTGTCCGGTGGCCGCGAAAAATACGTTGTAGCTCAGTGATGTGGCCATGCACAGAATGGAAGTCCATGGATACACCTTGCAGAATGTTCGTAGCTGGTTCGAGCCGAGCGCTGTACTTCGCTACAATATGCAAGCAGACGATGAAAGATGAGCTTGTTGTTGCGCAGTAGAGGATGTGAGCTCGTTGTCTAGTTGCAGCGTTCGAGCATGATTCCGTGGACGCGAGCTGCTCGAGTGCTTCGACTATGGCCACGTAATGCTGAGAGAAGATCCTAATAGACTTGTACTTTGCAGACCATCTTGTCTCACACAGCATCGGAATGTTGGGCACCAATTTTCTCCGGAGCACGCTCTCGCGGAAGAAGTTTATGGTTTGTTTGATTATCCCAATTGTGTTTCGAATTTCAGAGACGTCGTTCAAATCGTTGATGACGAGATTTAGTTTGTGACTTGCACAGTGGAAAAATAGTGCCTTCGGGAACTGTTTTTGTATAATTTTGTTCACTCCAGCTTCTTTTCCAGCCATTGTAGAGCATCCATCGTACCCCTGTCCAACGAGGTTCGAAAGAATCAGTCCGACATTCGTCAAAAGCTTCAAGATTGCCGCGGCGATGCAAGCGGAGTTTAATTGCTCCAGCTCTACAAATCCCAAAAACTGCTCTCGAACGCACACTTCGACTTCCGCCTTGTCAATAAAGCGAACGCCTATAGACATCTGCTCTTTTCCTGAAATATCTGCAGTTTCGTCAGCAAGAACGGAAAAAGCAAACGCTTTGTTAGTTTCGGTAACTATCTGCTCTCTCAGGATGTCGCCACAGATTGTGATAATCTCGTTCTGGACGCGGACAGAAGTGTACTTGGCATTGCCAGCAGAAGAAGCGAAGTGCTCCTGAAGTAGAGTATCTCCAGCTTCTACACGAAAGTCAAGCAGATCATTGAAGACTCCACTATCGGACTGCTTGCCGCGAATCGGCAAGTCATGCGTCGCGCAAAAGACAATGGTGGAAACTATTGGAAATAGTTTCTCACGGTTCCTTTCAACTTGCGCGTGCAGTGCTCTGTTCAGCTGCTGTACAACGGGTAGCTGCTTGCCTTTCATCACATCCATAAAGTTCTGTGAGGCCGTCATTGCCTCCTGGTGCCATTGGGATTTTACGTGATCCCTGCACGCCTCGTGCATTTTTCTGTAGTTACTGAAAGCGCGCACGATAAAACTACCTTGAGTACCCCGGTGAACACGCGGAGGAAAAATGACGCAAAAACGACAAAAGGCGCCTTTCGCTGTCGCTGAGTACGCAAGCCAGGGGGCGTAATCTCCCAGCCACTGATGTCGAAAAGGCCTCTTTCCAGGTGTTACATCCTTCTTAAAATCATATGTGACATTTGGCGACCATGGCTTAGTAAGAAGACGTAACTTCAAAAAGTCCGGTATGCCAGTGAGTTTAGCTTTGCCTAGAAACTCTCCTAAGTCATATTCTTGAGGAAAGTTATTTGTTTTCTTGATGTTGTCTCCGGACTTCGATCCCAAGCAAGGAGAAAGGGAATCGTTTCGGCTTACTGCGTGACCGGAGCTCGCTGGTGGAGTTCCTTCCATGGAGACGACGACGCCGGCTACTGTCCGGTGATGAAAGGTTGCATCGCTCTGGTCAAATCCGGACTTGAATCCCAAGAAAGGAGAAATGGAATCATCTCGGCCTGCTGCATCACCTGAACTCACTGTTGACAGAGTCCCTTCCATGGAGTCGACGACATCAGCTACTGTCCGGTGATAAAAGCTTGCATCACTCTGTTCAAATGCTACACCGTTGTCACATGTCACACCAGAATCTGCAGGGGCGCATTTGCATAATGCTTCGTCAGACAACCGCTGACGCTTGAAGAAGCGTCGAATATCCATCATTCGGGACCGCGCGAGACAAAGCTGGCTATGAAGTTCCTCGGGGTTGGTAGTGTTAAAAATATATACACATTGATTGGAAAAACGGTTGAATGCGTACGTTGAAAACAAAAAATGACTATGTATGCAGCGAAAACTTATTTACAAGATAAATGCACGCTCGCAGCTTCATACACCTCGCTCCATCTTGCTCGCGCAACCGCACAGTCGAGTATTTGCACACACACTACTCGCCGCTCGTCGTTTTCTCGTCCGCTGTCTTGGTTGTTCTCAGCTTCGTTGACAACCGGCCACTAAAAACACCGCAGCACAAACAAAGAGGCGCGCACACGCAAGGAACGCCACGCGACTTCCGAGGGGAAGGGACACTCGCCACTCCGGTCGGAAAATTTGTTTTGTGTGTTTTTATGAGGTTCAGAGCCCCAAAACGACTCAGGCTATGAGGGACGGACGGTCTCTTTACCATGCACTGACATCGCACAGTACATGGGCGCTGTTGGGATTTGAGGCCCAGCCAGAGGTGACAGGCGAGCCAGGCAGGCGCCATCGGGCTGCCTTGACCAAAGGCGCTGGTTTCCGGAGAAGACGCAAGGAACGCTGGTGTGGGGGCGCCTCTGGAGACTGCGTCGCCGTGAACAAAAGCAGCTAATCCCCTTTGCCGAAAATTCTGAAAGCGGCGCTTGTACCGAACTGCGCTCTCCCGTGGATCGGAGGGGACAGCGAGCGGCGGCGGCGCCAACTCATCGCCCGCTTGCCCCTGAGCAGTCCGACAAAGCGGGGATGGACACGGCTGATTTGTCCCTCCTTCCTGAAGAATTCATGGGTGGCCGGGGTGTGCACTGTCTGCCTCCGTGTCGCTATCTCTCTAGAGATCAAAGAAACAGGCACACATCTCAAGACGGCTCGAAACACATGCTCGCCGGTGCCGCTGTATGTCTGCAACGACGCGTCCCCGGACGCGGCACTTTGCAGATGTGACCCAAAGCGTGGAAGCAGGGCCGCTTTTACTCTTTTGGCTGAGCGCATCGCCGCCCCTGACGTGCGGCCATCACTCACGGTTCGAGTGAGTGATTTTCCAGGGGGGTGCAGCCGCCCCCCCTTGCCCCCCCCCCCCTCCGGACGCCCATGAGTACATGGATCACCGCGTGATATTCGCCTACGACAGCTAAATCATTTATACTTGAACTTCTTCTCTCATGCTGTTTCGATTTCATCAACGGAACGTTCCAATGGCTGTGACGGGTACTTGAACTTTAGGTGACGTAAGGCTCGAAAGAAACCGCAGCATAAACGCTGATACTTTTAACTCACTGAAGCACTCATAACACCCTGCTTCAAGAGCTGCAATTACAACAAACGACGTTTTACATCTCCGTTGTTTTTTTGTTTTTTTCGTGTCCCACGTGACCCGAAGTTCAACTACATGTCACCGCCACCACCCGGTTCACGAAATCGGAACCGGAACAGCATGAGAGAAGAAATTCAGTTATAAATTATTTAGCTGTCGTAGGCGAATGCCACGCGGTAGTCCATATATTCAGATGTCTACCGCAACGTTTCACCGAAGAAAACACACGCGAGCACACAATTGATGTATAAAGTCCTTTAATATGTTCGACTACGCCTCCGCGAATAAGCTCTGCCCCATCGACTGCTGGACTATGAGTTTGCATACATTTGCACGTACGACCCAGTCTTGCTTATCTTAACGCCAGCAGCACGAGCGATTAGAAGCCACCACAATGCCGCCACGTGAATAGGCAACCGCAAGCAATCGGGCGGCTGACACCGTTGGCGAGGGCCTTTGACGCACGAGTACCGCTAACAATATTGCTGAAACATCAGGCGTGCAGATATCTGAAGAGCTTCCCCGATAAGCCGTCGACACTAATACAACCCGTATACGGCACCTGCAACTGCATAACGCATCGTTAAAACGAGAGATGCTTTTATCTCCAACTAACAAGCCTTCTCTTTAACACTTTGCGCCCAGAACACGAGTGGTCGCAACTTGATCCGGAATTCGTTCCGAACCTCCGCCCGAAACCTCTTCCGAAGCGCCTGCCTCCGTGAAGCTCCCGCCCAAGTATATACAATACGTTCCCTCTTGTGCCGGTCGCTCGGTTCAACTAATCGAACTTGTTCGATTCCGGCCGCGGCAGCCGAATTTCGATGGAGGCGAAATTCTAGAGGCCCGTGTACTGCGCGATGTCAGTGCGCGTTAAAAGAACCCCAGGTGGTCGAAATTTGAGGAGCCCTCCGCTATGGCGTCCCTCATAGCCTGAGTGGCTTTGGGACGTTAAACCCCTTAAACCAACTATTCAAGCTTAACTGAGCCAACATCCCCGAAATTTCCGAGACGTCTGTCGGAACTTCGCTCTCCGAATAGTCGAGTTGCTATCCACGTCGTAACTGGGTTAATTTTCTTTTTCCACCGTCAGTCAACGTTTAAGCGTTCTATCCAATGCCGACATGCGCGACGCATAGGTCACCCACCAGTAATCCTTACTTCAGAGGACTTTCGCTTCTTCTAAGCACCGTATTTGTGCGAGTCAGTCTTCTTCCAATTCGACAGCTGGCATTATTCGCAGAGCAGCTCTTCGCCCACTTCTGAAAGAAGCCGAAATTGGAGCTAAAGGATGTTTGCGGAACATCGCGATGCAGCCGAAGGATTGCATCTGCCGCTTCAATGTGGAGGTGCATACGTCTATAGTAGTGTCAGCAAGCGATAACTACGATAACTCGAGAGCATGACGCGACTTCGAAATGATTTCACGAGATCTACTTCCTCTAGAATGCGACGGCTTCCCGCGGGTTCGGCTGACTCCTCCTAATTGTCCATTGACGTTGACGGTGAAGTAGAAGTGCTTCTGCCTCGCCACGTTGTGCGAAATTTCAGCGCATTCAAATGACTAGCTTTACTATAACAATATTCGCTTTAACATTGAAACGGCGAAGAGAAACAGCAAGAATTATCGACTTGTTAATTAAAAGTTAATTTAAAAAACGACACCCAAGTGTACAGCTGCTCCTTTCAGTACGATCTGTTTCGTCAAACAACACCGCGGTACCTGTACATAAATGAAACGCAGCAAAATGGCACTTCCAAAGTTCAAAGGATCAGCACTGTTTGTACACGCATATTTTCCCGTCATATGCGTCGCCATTTTTTTTTTTTTTCGTTTCCAGGCGCCCAAACAATCTAGTCAAATCTGACCCAACTGTTCCCTTTTCATCTACTCTACACCGCGCTGCTCGCCTTCACTTGCGTATGCCCGAGTGCGCCGCCTCCCATCACCACTGACGTCATCTTTGACGTCAGCCCAGGTGTCAGCTGTATGATCGATTCGCGACCAAAACAAGCTGCATTTATTTAGCGCTGGAACGAGTGACGTTCAGTTGAAAGCTGTCAATTCCTTCTCTCTCTCACGCTTGCCTGAACTGCCGCGCCCGAGCCCGCCTGTAATGCTTTACACCTACTTGCACACACTTTCTGCTGTCGTCAGCGTTCTTCAGGGTCGTAAACATCATCGTTCAGTTTTCATCACTTCCTTGGCTCCTTCGAACTGGTGGTGGTGGTGAAAACTTTTATTTTGTGAAAAGGAGTTTGGGAGCCACAGAATGGCCCCGCTACATGGTCGGCGTCCCTAGTCCGGGACACCGCATGACGAGGCCCCGTCTCTCGCCCGTTTCACCAGAGCCCTTTGGGACTCAAGCGAGGAGCAGTTGAGGAGGGCAGTCTCCCATGCCTCTCTGGAAGGGGTAGGGGAAGGGGGGGGGGGGGGGGGGATTTTGAGTACATGCCCACACCATGTGGGAGATATCGCAGGTCTCCCCACAGTGTGGGCATCGCCCATCCGCGTTAGGATCGTAATGTTTTAAGATTGCAGGACAGAGTAGAGTACCTGTCTGCAGGCGCCTTAAAGTTCTTCGAACTGACGCACCTGTGCGCGTCGTCAGCGAAATACGCCACCCGCTGCTCTTTTCAATCTTTTTACTTCCCATCTTTATCCTCTAAACGATGTAACTTCTCATTCCTTTCCTTATACACATATACATGCCCATACGCGGTGTGCCTACGCTGAACCGCTTCCGTATCTGTTGCGCTCGTGCATTGCTGCGCGTTGCGAATGCGTGCCGCGCCCTCCCTCGGCAAAGCAAACAAACAGGCGAGCGAGCAGCTTTGTCAGCCGAATAACCGTCGCTAGACTCGCTACAACAAAAACGCGCGCCTTCGCCAGGAGGCAGCACAAGTGGGCACCGCTTAGGAAAGCAGACGACATAGAAAAAAAAAAGTAAAACAGGTAAAACGTCGCAGGGAGGCGTGCCCCGTCGAGCAAGGAAGGAAGAAAGACGACAACAGAGAATGTATAAGGTAAGAGGGGGGAGTCACATTTGGCACGCTCTGTCTCGACGCGTGTCGTCGACGTCTTCGTCGTCGTCGTCCCAAAGGGAAACAACAAAACGCCCAGGAGGAGCGTATGTGCTGTCGACGACACAAGAAGTGTGTACGGAGGGGGGGGGGGGGGGGGGGGGGACCCGCGAGGCGCGTCTAACGATAACGCCACTCCACCGCTCGGGACAAGAGGCACAAATAAGACAAAAGCAGAGGTGCGTACACAAAGAGAAGTAGCAGACGACGACAATCGTTAGGACGCGATGGAGGGATGCTGCGACGGCGGAGATCGCTGAAGCAAGGAGGGAAGGAGAGGGGGGGGGGGGGGGGGGGGTGTAGAGGGAGGGCACTTCGTGTGCGCCGCACACGAACAGGCAGAAGGACGGAGGAAAAGTAAACAGCGACGAAAGGAGCCCCTCCCACCCACCTCCCCTCTGGCGGTGGAGCGGCAACAACAACAATAACGACGGCGACGTGAAAGGCAGGTGGAGGGAGGAGGGGGGGGGACTGTAGTAACAACGCAACGCCAACTCTACCACGACGGCGCAGACGACGACAACGAACGGCCCGAAAGCGATGAGGAAGTAAGCGAGCCAGCGCGCGCCAGGCTGGGCGGGAAGCGTGTTTCCGTTTGCTAGCCGCTACAGACAAGCCCAATGTTGGCCACGCCCGTTCCCGACAAGTGCAATGTTGCCAAAACAGACGCTGCAGCCAAGTTCAGTGTTGCTCACGCCCGTTCGCGTGTTTCCGTTTGCTAGCCGCTACAGACAAGCCCAATGTTGGCCACGCCCGTTCCCGACAAGTGCAATGTTGCCAAAACAGACGCTGCAGCCAAGTTCAGTGTTGCTCACGCCCGTTCCCGACAAAATCAATGTTGCCAAGGTGTTGTCTGCTGTTGCCATGACGCCCAAACAGACGCCCCGCTGGGTGAATGCTAGGGAGCCTACATGTTGCGCGCCACCGTCTTTTTACATGTAGGCTCTCTAGTGAATGCAGAAATGCAGCGCCGCGTCTTTCCTGGCCCAAGCGTATTGTAGCAACGTTTGCCTGGCCTGCATATGTGCGAAAATTATCGGTGAGTGGTTCAGCGGTAGAGTGAGATTCCTGGCCTTTCAAGCCAGCATTGGTGGCACTTGTTTTGATTGTCGGTGATTTGACTGTGTAACTGTCGCTTTTTTGAGTCTTTTCTCTTAGCGGGTTTCGTCTAAAGTCCACGGCGGAGTGGTGTTTGTATGATCTAGGTTTTGAGCGTATATTTTCGTGGTTTACTGCAAAAATTGTCGTGACAGCCCGTACTCATTGTGCCCATTCTTCGTCTTAGGTTGTGGCACAATTTTTTCAAATTGCTGAATCGTCAAACTCATATCTATCTCACACCTCTCATGAAAGCTGCAGTTACGGATGACGTTGTCGCAAAACTGAAATAAGGGAGCTGGAGTCAGGTAACCTAGAACAGTGCATTGGGCTGTAAGATCATTTCCTTTAGACATTGTTGCAAACAGTTTCATGATGGCATATACCTGTTGTCTTATCTTATATTGGACACAGGAATGATGATACGTCCACACAAAGTACTAGTGTTAAACGGTTCCGAGTGCAAACAGTAGGCGTTAGTAATATTGCACCCACTGCTCTGTGTGTAATCTGAGATGGATGTGGCAGCCACATATTTTCTGCAGTCTGTGATTTTGTTGGTAGTTCCTAAGCATAGATGATCTGAAAGTGCAAGCTTCTCTCATCTAGAGACCAGCTTTCCATGCTTGGCATATGTGCTTGCTCCTTTTCTCCAATGCATAATGACTCTTTTGGTGTAAATCGTGCCTTGATGGAAACAGCGCTGCTAGCGATTTTTTTAGACAATTTACAACTTCTACATTGACACTTTGTTCCTCAATTCAATAATGAAAAAGTTAGCTAATTATGCTGAACTAATTAATTAACTTTGAAGCACGAAAAAAAAACTGCAGACTAGGTCCATAGGTCGGCACACTCACTCTTGAGTGCACTCATATCAGCTCACATGTGAGTGAGTGGTCGTGCGTGTGAGTGGACGCGAGTGCGAGTGAGTGTGGGTGGTGATGGGTGTGAGTGCGAATGAGTGGACGTGAGTGTGAGTGAGAAGTTGTGATTGCTAGTGAGTGATCGTTGTGAATGCAAGTGGTCATGAGTGTGAGAGTAAGTCGTGAGTGCGAGTGGTTAAGAGCGTGAGTAGACATGAGTACGAGTGTGAGTGAGTGGTTGAGAATGCGAGTGGTTACGAGTGTGAGTTGACATGAGTGTGAATGCGAGTGATTGGTTACGAGTGTGAGTGCACATGAGTGTGAGTACGAGTGAGTGGATGTGAGGGTGAGTGGCTGTGAGTGCGAATGTTATTGAGACACCCCCCATGGTGCCGATGTATGACTAGGTCACATGACTCTGAACTACCCTCAGTTGGTCTCACGCAGCTAGGACATTCTGTGTTTCTTAAAAGCTTGGATACTTTTAGCTGGGGCACCTCGTATATGACGCATGATAAAATATGGTAGATAGCAACTGCATACCGGAAAAAGGTGCAGTGGGAATAAACAATCATAACAAAACATTTTATTAAGCATGCTCAATTTTACAAACATATTAAGGAGCACCGCAAAAAGAGAACACAATACGATATAAAAGCACTCAAGCAATAAAAGCCGTACACAATAAACACAGGGTTCATTGGCATGGCAAATGAAGGTATTTAAAAAGGACACACTTTTTCAAGTTTTTATGGAATGATGCTTCTGTACTCGATGATTTGATGATTGTTAGTAGTGAGTTCCAGACACAAATTAATAAAACATAAATGAACAAAACGAATAATGAATAAAAACGAAATATCATCATTTTTCAAGCCAGGTATAGGGCTGTTGTCCTCACCAATATCTCTCACGTATTCCAATTACTCCGGGGAATTAAATGCCTTGTACTTTTGGTACACTTACTGCTAACTTTGCATAAGGGTTCCTAAGTCAGCACTGAACCGTAGTTTATCTCAAGCTTGCCTAGAGAATAAACTCTTGCCAGGACAGAAGCATTGCATATTTGAAACACTTTCTCTGCAATTTATTTATTTATTTATTTAGAGCATACTGCAGTTCCAGTGAAGGGCCCTGGCAGGAGGGGCACAATAAGCACAAAACAAATTTGTACAAGGCAAGTCATGAAACAAAAGCAATTCAATGAACGGCCTGTTCTAAAGCATCAGTGTCAACTGCTGATGATGGTGGTAGCTGATTCCACTCGGTAATGGTGCGGGGAAAAAAAAGAAAATTTGGATATGTTAGTTGTAGCAGCTCTGCATGCAGCACACTTGTCCGTTTTCGTTCGATGTTATATGAAACTAGTTGGGACGATGTGCTGTCTTTAAAAGACGTGAATGACGCATATAATGCTTTTTTGTTCAAAGTTAAAACTGTCTATGATAAATGTTTTCCACTAGTCCGTCCGTGCAAACGCAATCCAAAGAAACCGTGGGTTACGCAAGAACTGCTGCGCAAAATAAGGACCAAAGAGAAAATGTTTGCACAATTCATGAAATCACGGGAGCCTTGCAAGCTTGAGAAATATAAGAAATACCGAAACCAGCTGAATAGAGAATTGCGAACTGCTAAGCTAAGCTATTTTAGTAATGCATTTTCAGTGGGGTCCAATAGAAGTGTTCACAACCATTGTGACCAACTGAACAAATTACGAAATCGCACCTCAAAAACAACTATTACGACAATAATGAAGGATGGTACACCAAGAGGTGGGGAGGAACTGTGTAATGAATGTAATAATTACTTTGTTAACATTACCAAAACATTATGCTGTCCCTCTGACACACCTGTGGGTTACGCATATAATACACCATGCATTCCTGAATCCCTGTTCATGTATCCCACTGATGAAGGTGAAACAGTGACAGTGTTTAGAAATCTAAGAAATAGCAGAGCTGAAGATAAAGATGGCTTTCAGATCAAACCCTTCAAATTTGTAGTTGACATACTAGCTCCAATACTAATGCATATCTATAATCTAGCTATAGAATCTGGCGTGTTTCCAAAAGAAATGCAGGTAGCAAAAGTGGCTGTCATTCACAAAGGTGGTGCTACCTCAGATATGGCTAACTACAGGCCTATTTCCATTCTTCCGATATTATCCAAAGATCTGGAAAAGATTATTTATGTGAGAATCAATACTTCTCTAGCCAAACATTCAGTTCTATCAGACAGTCAGTTTGATTTCAGAAAACAAAGGTCCACGGAAACGGCACTAATTAAGCAAAAAGAAATAATAATAAATGCGTTTGAGGAAAAGCTCCTTGTTCTAGGAATATTTGTTGATTTTTCCAAAGCATTTGACCTGCTTAATCATGCTTTACTGGTACATAAACTCAATAACTATGGAATTAGAGGTAACAGCTTATCTTTAATTGAATCATATCTGAAATATCGTAAACAAATCAACCTTGCAAGCTATCCTCTCTGGTGTACCACAAGGCAGCATTCTGGGCCCCCTATTATTTAATATTTACATTAATGATATATTTTCTGCTCCCCTTCCTCTCAACATAATAGCGTATGCAGACGACCTCAAAATGCTTTCCTCAGGTAACACAGAAACAGACCTGCTAGAACACGTCAATAAGTTCTTAGAATTCCTGCGTCAATGGTCCTTTAAGAACTACCTAAGGGTAAACATCACGAAGACCAATGCAATAACATTCTGAGCTAAAAACAGAATGGTGCGTGCAAATTTTGACCTTTGGTTAGCAAACAAAAAAATTGATGTCGTGCCAGCTGTGAAATGTCTTGGTGTTGTTTGGACTGAATCACTTAATTGGGATAAACATACTGAGAATATCTGCGCTAAAATAAACAAGATTAATGGCATCCTATGCCGCCAGAGGCATACACTTCCGCCTAGAGTTAAAGTATTAATTTACAATGCATTAATATTGCCACATATAACTTATTGTCTCATGGTCTGGGGGACAACAACCAAGCAAAAGCAAATGAAAATTCTAATGGCGCAAAAACGAGCAATTAGATTAATAGCTAATGTGCTGTGGTGTACTCATACGGGTTCTTACTTTGTAAGGTTCAGTATAATGAAAATCTCTGAGTCATTCCCATTCAAGTTAATCTCTATGTATAAAAATGCTGTTTCAACTAAGAATGATTTCCTCTTATCAAGTTTCAACCTCATTCGTTCGATTCCATCTTATAACACACGGAACAAAATGTTATGGTCCGTACCTTTCTGCCGCACTACATACGGTAAGCAGTCACCGACATACAGTCTACCACATTACCTCAATATTGTGCACAAGAACAACATCATACTTGAAAAGACTTCACGGCATAAATTAATAACACTTATTCCTTTGTTTCAATGTGCATAATTTTTGACGTCATGATTAGAACATATACATATAGCTTTGTGTATCTTCTTTCTACTTGATTTGTATCTCGGTTGATTATAAATGCGTTTCCTGTACATAAATATTTTGAGCATCTTTTGTCAAATAATGTCGAGTGATAATAGAGGCATAACATCATGCAAATGTTAATGTATATATTTTGTGGCTGTATTTTCTTTTGTGCTTGCGAGTGCGCTCTTCCACTGCTGTTGTGATTAGCTGCCAGGCGATACCGCCGGCAGAGGGCGCAGGGTGGCCCTCAAGCTGCACCAACGCAGCTTTTTGCCTTGCGTCTTCTCTCCTCTGTTGCTAATGTAACCTTGTGAGAGTTAATAAAGATGTATGTATGTATGTATATGTATGTTTTAGTTAAAAATGCAGAATCAAGCCTGGCTTTCACAAATGCACAGAACTGTCTCAAAGAGGAAACTTACTGAAGCGTTTTAACACACAAGGGACAAAAACACTGACTGGGCTGCTTTACCAATGGCTGTTCTGACAGAGTTGCTCGATGGGAATGCTTACAAGGTGATCTTGAGGCCCAAGATCAGATTATGTTTGATTGGTGCAGCAAGCATATACTTTCTAGAAAGCCCAAGAGGGAACCTGAACTCAAATGTCAGCATGTGTTAGTTAATCCTCTAGGTCATCCTGCTAGGATTGCAGCCACAGCAAAAAAATGTGAAGTTGCTTCCATGCATGTTGCACAAAGCATTATCTAACATTATCTCTAATCCTAAGTTTCAATGTACTCCATAAATGCAGAAAGATGACCCCGAGAAACTGCTAGAAGGCACATGTTAGGTCCAACAGGTTTGCAGCATAAGAATCCAGGTATCTTAAAGCTCTGCTACATTTTATTCCATTGCAATGACAGTAACTTCGAACACTCTGTGGACTGCAGCTACTAGCCTGCTAAATGTACCTATTAATTGAAACAGGTGCAGTCAGACTCCACAGCCTTGGCAAAAGAAAAATAGGAAATTGGAAAGGGGTAGGTAATGCAGCCAGCACTACAGCAGAAACCCTCCCATAACCAAACAGTAAACATGAACATTCATCGTGAGAGTCACTGAATGGAAGAACTGTAAAGTGAGAGTGTGATTGATTTGTGTCCTAAGTCTGTGTACACAATGCTGTATCAAAAGTATCGTTACAACAGGATGCATATATTCTCAAAGACTGAATAGAAAATTCCTGTTGACAGTGTCAGCATGGAGCCTCTTGTTTTGTTTTGAGTTTCAGATCGCTATCTGTTTTGGGGCAAGGAGAATGTTGGGGAATGGAAGATGCCCTTGGAGTGCACATTCAAAATGTAGTCCATTAAGGGAAACACCCTAGGTGAAGTACATTTCAATTAGGCAGTAATTACTCATGAGTTTGTACTTGATCGCAATTATACGGTTGTAGAGCAAAGCTAAACAGCTTTCTCAGAACCTTTGCAGCTGAAGGGAAATCCGTCTTAGTCTGGCGATAGAGCCAGGGACCACTGCCTGCCTGGGCAGTCACTCTACATTTAAGCTAACCAGGGTGCCTAGCAGATGCCATGGTGAGGCCGAATTGATCAGCAACCCGAAGCAAGAACGGTGTTAGTCTCGCTCTGAGTTGTTGATCAATTAGCTCTCTTTATCTAAATGGTGTGAAGCTTCTGACACCATGAGACACTGTGCAGGAAATAGTTGGGGATAGCCCTTGGCCTTTTGCTTCTGACAGCCTATGCAAAAGTTCTCGAGGCAGCATGGTCACATTGCATCAAGTGTATGTCTCTTCAGTCTTCTTTAGATGCTTTAAATTAATCCGGAGCCCTCCACTAAGATGACCCTTGTAGCCAGCGGGTTCTTTTGGGATGTTAAACCGAACAATTTACAATTTTTTTCACGCGCGGGATGCTGGAGCCATAGATGGGGCCAAGAGAAAGTCAAGAAGAGAGGCAATCCATTGATCTTTACGCTGCTCACGAGGCATGACGCAGGTGGTGAGTGAAGGCACAGCGGAGTGGAGGGCGGAGAGGCTGGCAAGCTCGGCCGGGAGCGGGACAGGGCATCAGTGTCCTGGTGCTTGCGGCCCGACCAATAAACGACACGTATGTTTTATTCTTGTAGACGGAAAGCCCATCGAGCAAGGCCGCCGGAGCGAAGAAAGCCAACATAGGGCATGGTGGTTGGTGATCACGTGAAAATGACGCCCATAGAGATAAAGTCTAAACTTGCCAAGGGCCCAGGCAATGGCCAAGCACTCTTTTTCTGTCACGGAGTAGCTGGATCCGGCTTTCATGATGGTGCGACTGGCGTAAGCAATGACACATTGTTCGAAGCCAGACTTGCGTTGGGTGAGCACAGCCCTGAGGCCAATGCCACTGGCGTCCGTGTGTGGTTGGAGCTTTGCGGGTCGAAGTGATGCAAGATGGGTGGTGCCATGAGGAGACTTCGCAAGGTGTTGTAGGCGTTGTCACAGGAAGGCGACCAACTCGAAAAAATCCACGTTGCTGCCGAGAAGCTGAGTTAAAGGGGCAACAATGGCCACAAAGTTGCGACTAAAATAGGAACAGAGGCCTAGGAAGCTGCGCAGTTCCTTAATGCAAGTAGGTTTTGGAAATGCAGTCACAGCATGAAGTTTGGCGGGGTCGGGGCAGACGCCCCCTTTTGACACACAGCGTGGCCTAAAATTTTCAGTTCACGAGCAGCAAATCGACACTTCTTTAAGTTCAGCTGAAGGCCAGCATCCGTAAGGCAGGTTAAGACGTGCTTCAGCCAGGACTGATGAGTCGCAAAGTCGGGCGAAAAGATCACGATGTCGTCGAGATAACGGAGGCACAACTTCCACTTCAGGCCGCACAGAATGGTGTCCATCATGCGCTCAAAAATAGCTGGAGCATTACAGAGGCCAAAAGGCATGACATTAAATTCATACAGGCCATCAGGGGTCACAAATGCGGTTTTAGGGCGATCGTTGGCTGCCATGGTGACCTGCCAGTAGCCAGAGCATATATCGAGAGAAGAGAAAAGTTCCGCTCCTTGAAAGCAGTCCAGAGCATCATCAATGCGGGGAAGAGGGTAAACATCCTTTTGCGTGATTCAGGTGGCAGTAATCAATGCAGAAGCGAATAGAGCCATCTTTCTTCTTCTCGAGTACCACGGGTGAGGCCCAGGGACTGTGTGAGGCCTGAATCACGCCGCTCTGAAACATGGTGTCAACTTGTTGTTGAATAACTTAGCGCTCACTGGCGGAGACACAATATGGGTGCTGACGCAGAGGGGCATGGTCACTGGTGTCGATGTGGTGGGCGACAGTCAACGTGCAGGTCAAAGTAGGTTGGTGTAAATTGAAGGAGGAACGAAAGTGATGAAGCAGTGCGAGAAGTTGAGTGCGTTGAGGTGCAGAGAGAGAGGCGTTGATGGAGGGAAGGAAAACGTCTGGAGGTGAAGTGTCGAGCGAAGTGTGGAGGGCATCTACGTCGAGGGACAGCGAAGCATCAGTCTCATCGCAATAGAGAATGAAATCAATGATCTGGACGGTACCAAGGCACTCACCGCGACACACAACGGAAGCATATGTAAACAGACTGGTCATGAACAATGCGCTAAGGCCAGCTGACAGGGTGAGGACGGCGTAAGGTATGGGCATGTACTTGTGGCACAGAAAGAGGCGATGGTGTAAAAAGTATGTTGCCGTCGCGAACAAAGTCAGAAGCGATGGGCACAAGAACAGAAGAACAGGGAGGCAGTTGAGTGTCTTCAGCAGTGACGGCTTTGGCAGGAGCAGCAGAAGGGGCATCGGGCAACGAAGAACCGCTGATAGCAAAAAGAACTCGAGTTCAGCCCGAGCACCATCGATGACTGCGTTTTGGCGCGATAGGAAGTCCAAACCCAAGATGATTTCATGAGAACAGTTTGGCAGAATGATGAATTCAATCATGTAGAGGAACTCCTGAATAACGACGCGAGCTGTGCACGTCGCTAATGGCGCAGTAGCCTGCGCGCTTGCGGTGCACAGCGAGAATCCAGAAAGTAGGGGCGTCACTTTTCGCAAGGAGCGGCAAAAGGTGACTGACTAGCGAGGTGGAGCTACAATGGACGTTTTTCCAAGAACTCTCGTCCAGCAAACTTTTGTCCCCGATAGTACATATGTGAACAGCGGCGCGTCGCGTCCGCAAAATATACGGTGCGGCACTGCTGCATTCTTGTACACGCGGCTTATCTTGGCCTGCATTCTTTACCCGTCCTTGTGAATCGCAATACGACGCCTTGAGAAAAGGGATTGAGACTGCAAAATTAATAGCTTCGCCACATATTCCGTGAACCTCCATGAATGCTAGCACCTCCGTTCAGCCGCTGCTGTGGTTATTGTGTTCGGCTTCTGACCCAAAAGACGCGGGTTCGACCCCGGCAGCTGTCGTATTTCGATGGAGGCGTTAATGCTAGAGGCCCGTGTACTGTCCAATGCAGTGCACGCTGAAGAACCGAAATCAATCCTGTTTATTTATTTATTTATTTATTCAAAATACCTTACAGGGCCCAGAAGGGCATTGAGTAAGGGGGGCAAAAACAATAGATTAAGCAAATAGGAACAATGAGTTAAAAACAACGCGCGATACAAGGCAAAAAGTAAACACAATTATAAATATACAGGGCAAAACGTAACTACAAGACATACATCACCGCATCGAAAGAAAAAGCAGTAGCCATAAAAAATATACTAATGGTTGAAATTGCACAAGAAACCAAAACTTAATACTATACCAACGAGAAGAAAAGGGAACCAAGGACACAGAACAACCTGAAACAGGACACAATGTCGTTAAAGAAAATGTTTGTGCAGCTGGTCTTGAAATGATTGG
Source organism: Amblyomma mixtum (assembly GCF_055824585.1). Classification (NCBI taxonomy): domain Eukaryota; kingdom Metazoa; phylum Arthropoda; class Arachnida; order Ixodida; family Ixodidae; genus Amblyomma; species Amblyomma mixtum. The sequence goes on along the minus strand of NC_143015.1, from coordinate 67,306,502 downwards.
TGGTTGCCGATAGATGCGATACAGTTGGGAAGATCATTCCAAAGAATAATGGCACGTGGAAGTGCAGATGAATTGAAGGCTAGGGTTCTTCCGTAAATGCATTTAATGCTGTACTGATTATGTAGGCGGTGTGAAATGCGTGAAGGCTCTTCGAGGGGCAAGGGAGATGGCCTGGTGCTGTGACGATATTTATGAAGTAAGCATAAAAGAGCGATGGAAAGGCAAATATGTAATGGTTCGAGGGAGATATCAAGTTTGATCTTAGTGATGCTGGACGGGGGTGGTACTTTTGTGTGATGAAATGAGTGGCTCTATTTTGTACGGGTTCAAGCATGTTGATTAGGTAATTTTGATAAGGAGACCACGTAGGTGAAAAAAATTCTAGTTGAGGACGCACGATTGTTAAGTAAGCGACTTTTCTCACGTTATTAGGGGTGTTTCGCAAGTTCCGCCGACGGTACCCAAGTGATCTTGAAGCTTTGGCACAGATGGATTGAATGTGCGTGGCCCATGAAAGATTATCCGTGAGGTGAATACCTAAATACTTATAAGATGATGCCCGAGACACTACAGTACCTTCAATGGAGTACGAGAAATTAGAATTAGTATGCTTGCGGGTGAAAGAGATAACCTTGCATTTAGATGAGTTGAGCATCATTTGCCATTTACTACACCAATTTGAAATTAAGTTCAGGTCAGTTTGGAGAGCAAGGTGATCATCCATAGAATTAATGGGCCGATAAATGATGCAGTCGTCAGCAAAGAGTCGTATAGAAGAAGATATGTCTGTGGCCAAGTCGTTAATGTATATTAGAAACAATAAGGGGCCAAGAACACTGCCTTGGGGTACGCCAGACTCTACATCACTTAGTGGGGAGGTGAAATTGTTTACTGTAGTGAACTGCTGGCGAAATGAAAGAAAGTTACGTAGCCATGACAGGGTTAAAGAATCTAGGCACAGAGCAGACAATTTTGAGAACAAGCGGGAATGTGCAATACGGTCGAAGGCTTTAGCAAAATCTAAAAAGATAGTCACTTTGAAGGTTAGCATCCATGTTGAAATCCAAGTCAGTTGTAAATTCTAGCAGTTGGGTGTCACAAGAAAAACCTTTCCGGAAGCCGTGCTGATTAGGAAAAAAGAAAGAATTAAGTTCCAGATGGCAGTAAATGTGGGAAGCGACAACATGCTTGAGTAATTCACAGCAAATGCAGGTTAGCGAAATGGGGTGGTAGTTTTCTGGTGAATTTCTGTTTCCACTTTTGAACACTGGAATGATCTTAGCAATTTTCCAATCTGTAGGAAGTAAACCAGATGATAATGATTGCTGATAGATGAGGCATAGAATTTCACTGGAGATTGATACAGTGTTTTTCAATATTTTAGAATTTATGTTGTCAACACCAGCTGATGAGGAAACCTTAAGATTTGCAATGAGACGAGCGATACCTTCAGCGGTAATGGTAATAGGGGCCATATTATTACGGGGGGGTTAGCCCAGCGGCAGACGGTACAGGCCACAGTCAGAAGGCACACCGAGCTAAATCACTCCAGCACAAACTGCCCCGTCCTCGTCGTCGTTCACTGCCGAACGTCCCAAAACAACGTCGTCTTCTCCTAGCAACTATACACCGTAACACTACCCCCCCCCCCTCCTCCGCCGGGCGGAAGGAAGCACAGTCCATGGGTGTCCTAAGATGGTGGGTTTGGATGGTAGGGCTTAAGACGGGCGACGTGTACGAGCTGTGTAGAGGAGGCCGCACGAGGAATGTGGGGTCGCAGGGGCGCGATCTCGTAGGTGACATCGCTCAGTTGCCGCAAGACGCGGTAAGGACCCACGTAACGAGGCAGCAACCAGTGGAGCGGTGTTTGGCAAACAGGGCGACGCAGACGGCAGGCCAGAATTGAGGCCCACGTTCGCAAACTCCTGGCGAACGACGGCCTGGATCAGCGCAATCGTAGAGTCGGCCGCTTGAGGGGCGAAGGTGACGGGAGTCATAGCTTCCAGTTCTCTGCGGACGATTCTAGTTAAATTGGCAGGATGGGACGGTTGTCGCAGTGTTCGGAAGGCGATCAAAACGAGAAGCAATACGGCGATGTTTTGCCTGCTCGAATTGCCGGCATACCTGGAGGACGGAGTCAACCGTTGCACAATCTTTACAAAGAAGAAGGTTGAATGCATCATCAGCAATCCCCTTCAGGATGTGGCCCACCTTGTCGGTCTCTGGCATGGCGCTGTCTACTTTTCGGCACAGAGCGAGGACGTCCTGGATGTAGGAGAGGTATGACTCCGTAGATGACTGTGCTCGAGAAGCAAGGTCTTTTTTAGCACCCAGCTTGCGCCCAATTGGTTTGCCAAATAAGTCTCTGAGCTTTTCTTTGCAGTTGTCCCAAGAGGTGAGGTCTTCCTCATGCGTCTCAAACCAGACGCGCGCCGTACCCGCCATGACGTCCCAGTCTCGATGGTGGTCTGAGACATACATAGACAGCATGTCCGTCAGGGTGCGATTAAGACGCTCAGTAAGGCCGTTGGTCTGAGGATGGTAGGCCGTCGTGAACTTGTGGCGGGTAGAGCAGGAGCGCAGAAGGTCGTGGACCACTTTAGAAAGAAAGCAGGGGCCGCGATCCGTAAGCAGTTGACGAGGAGCGCCATGAAGTAGGACGACGTCATGGAGAAGAAAGTCGGCGACATCGGAGGCGCAGCTGGTAGGGATAGCGCGCGTGATAGCGTACCGGGTAGTGTAATCGGTCGCAACGGCAATCCACTTGTTCCCGGATGTTGATGGGGGAAAAGGACCAAGCAGGTCGAGACCAACACGGAAAAATGGGTCAGTCGGGATGTCGATGGGCTGAAGCTGGCCACTGGGTGGAAGGGGGGGCGTTTTCCGGCGCTGGCATTGATCACAAGCAGCAACATAACCGCGGACAGAGCGGTAAAGGCCAGGCCAGAAGAACCGCCTGCGCACGCTGTCGTACGTGCGTGAGACGCCTAGGTGCCCGGCAGTAGGAGCGTCATGAAGTTGGGCAAGTACTGTGGAGCGCAGATGGGTCGGGACGACGAGCAGGAGGTCGGCGCCATCTGGGTGCATATTGCGCCGGTACAAAATATCGTGATGCAGCACGAACATTCGTAGGGCAGGATCGAAAGGGTCGCTGCGGAGGCGGTCGACTATGAGGCGCAGAGTTGGATCACGGCGCTGCTCGTCACCAATGTTCAGAAAGTCTGAGACGGACAGTACACAGTCGTCGGTATCACGTGTGTGGGAGTCAGGGGGATCGACAGGACTATGCACCGTAACAATATATTGGTAATCACGATCAGGAACAATGGGTATGTTGGAATGATCTTCCCGAGTGAACACTGACGCAAAATATCTGTTAAATGCTTGGGGACATTCACTCTCCGAAAGCTGCACGTGATCGTCGCTGTACAATGAAAATTGGTTGCTAGTACTGTCGGGAGATATCACACGCCAGAGCTTTTTGGGATTAGATTTTAGGAGGGCGGGTAGGTCATGAGAAAAATATTTTTTCTTTGATGCCCGGAGGGCCGAACAGTGAGATTTCAGACAATCGTATTTTTTCCAAGCATCCGATGTAGATATACCAACCGAGCTTTTCTGTACAAACGCTTTTTTTTGTTTCGATGACGGCGGAGAGAAACCATGGATTAGATTTGTTGTTTGAAATTGAAACCAAGGGAACATATTTGTAAACTAGATTGGACATCATGATCTTATAAAGTACCCAGTTCTGATCGACGGACCTGTCTGCAAATGAGGGCAAGAACGTTTGAATAAAAAAATCATGAAGTGCAATATTCATATCTCTATAATTAGCTCTACTGTAATCGCGAATTTTCCTGGATGTAAGACCTTGAAACGCTAATGGGACATTAAGTCGTAGATGAATGAGCTTATGGTCACTAAAACCGTCAAGGAATAACACTTCGTTAATCGTTTCGGGCGCATTGCAGAAAGCTAAATCTAAAATGTTTGAACCGCGAGTGGGTTGGTTAATCACCTGAAAGAAATTAAAATCTAACATAATGTTGATAAGCTCTGTTGAGGCGCGGCAAGATGACAAATGTCACCAACCAGTAAGAGACAGCATTTCTAGACCTCCGATATACATATACAGCTTCTAAAGTTCTGCTTGAAATATTACTCGCGCCTGGCAGAATTGCCGCTGCCGTGACGCAGACGCGACTCATACAGAAAAAATAATTGTGCCGCTTTCAGGAATAACAGCGTTTCAATGGCAAAAAAAAAAAAAAAAAACCAAAGTCGCTTGCCGAGTTTCAGTTTTGATTTCATGGTTGGCAGTTTTGTGTGAAATCTATTCTTTCGTTATTTTTGCTGTCAGCTCTCATTATTTTTATAGTGCTATTGTGGTGTCGTTTCTTACGAATTTTGAGCCATGCTTCCAGCGCATTTCGCATCAGTTGCAAAAAAAATTGCATTTCGTAGGTGGCGCAGCAGCGCTATCTGCCTGGGACGGCCTGCCTATCGACATCAGCATCATTCTCTGCGTGCCGCGGGTTGTTTATATCTGTGGCTGGATTGGTGCTGTTCGTGCTGTTCGTGTTTTTGTTGCGGTCGTGTACGTTCCAGCTTCAGTTTATTGTGCAGTTGTAACACTAAATGCATTTTTAAGCGTAAACAAAAAGTCATGCTGCAGTGTTCAAGTATGACACGTTGGAACCAGTTCAGGTGAGCTCTCCGTGCTGCGCAGCTGCCTACACGGCCTTCTTTGGTACTGTACTAATTTATGAGAAAACAGCGGTTGAGGTACCTTATGGTCACTTTTTTTATCATTTACTTTTATTTTATCATCCAGAAATCTTGAGTCACAGTCATGACCTTGTGCTGCACTGCTATCTTCTGTTTTGTCAGCCTCAAAAGTTTGCGGAATGTGGCTGTATAGGAAAAACTTCATTGCTGTGCCTTGTGTACCAGTTTCCTGGCATTACGCCAGTGAATGGAGCGTGCATGTTCTCTCATGATTGCCTTGCAAATGTTGCTATGGGTTATGGCGCATGTATATGGGTTTTTCTGCGCACCCAAATTTCGTTGGGTTTTGTCAAGATCATACATGTCAGAAGGGCTGGTGGTTATTACATCAGAGCAGTGTGAATGTGAAAAATTTACTGCAGTGGGTAAATGAAAACTAAAAAGCATGGTACAAGGCAAAGCTGCCGAAACCGCTCACCAGTTCTTGAAACAAAGTGAACATAGCAGCACTAATTCTGTTTGGGCGAGTAGGTAATGATCCATTTTCTTCAGCAGTTGTGTTGCTTGTCTTCCTTTCATGTGTCTTCTCTTTCCGCACTGTTTAACAATGATATCACTACTATGCCTCACCATTTTTTACCTAATGTGTTTCTCTTGGGTGGCTTGCAAAAATGGCTCACGCTGGCATATCATGGTCCACTGAATGTTAAATTATGGAATAACTTGGATGGTTCTCTGTGTGCATTGCCGAATAATCAGTTTCAAAGAGAACTGCCATACCATTTCTTTGACATTGCTGTAATCAAATGCTGTGTAACCCATCCCTGTTATGCCTCTAACAGAAGAGACAGCAGTATGTGTAAGTAAATAAAAAATACTTGAATGCTTCCTTCTCAAAATTGACGCCATGCAATGACACCATTTTAGTGAGCAAATTAGTCATGAACTGATAATTCTTATCACATGCTTTGTAGCGTTTCAATGCCTGTTTTTGTCAGCCTGTCTGTAAAGGCTTTCTTTGTTTTTGTTTAGGCAAATTAGGTGCCGATTAAACCAAGGCGCAGTGTTAGTGCATGAATCTGTCAACAAGAGCAGCATGTTTATTACTGAACAGGTTCCAGTTGACCTCCACTGAACGTGTTCAAAAATTGAGAAGAAAGTGCTCAGAAAAAACTGTCAACTCAGCATTTATTTTGGCGAAGTTTGCTCGGTTGTAGCACTTGATTTGTTTTTTGCGAGTTGCTTTTTTGTGGGGCTCGAAAGTGAGATTTCCCGTGATTATGGAACAATTAGTAAGGCCTCCTAAAAGCGTAATATTGGAACAAAGGTTTACTGGTTAGGATAAGATCAAGAACTGTGGTAGAACGACGCGTGGGTTCAGAAATATGTTGTTGCAATAAAAAAACAAGGCAAGACTGGAGGAAAGTCTGAGCTTCAGGATCATTAGCTGGAGCTGTTAGTGAGGACCAACTAATTGCTGGAAAGTTAAAATCACCTATCAATAGTAAGCCTGAATTAGGAAATTGAACAGTAACTTTCCTTAACATTTTACAGAATTCACATAAGATTAAATGTTCATGTCAGAAGGGTAGTAAACACCAATAATGACATCCGTAGAGTCACATTTCACACGAACCCACACTGGCTCGAGGCATGACATGACCTCAATAAGCACAGCAGTGACTTCTTTTTGTAATGGCAAGAAGTACACCCCTACGGCTTACGCGGTCACAATGAAGTATGTTAAATTCGGAGTCGCAGAGGAAAATGCAATTGTCAGGAACCATGTCATTTAACCAGGTCTCAGTAAGTGCGATGATAGACAAACTGCATGAATCAATTAGTGAAGAAAGAGCCTTATTTTCAGATGGAACGCTTCTTATGTTAGTGTACAGGAAACTAACATGTGTCTCGTCTCCCCTTTCTGCGTCCTTCGTGAAGTTCGCGCTGTTTTCGTGTGTGTGCTAACATCTAAATCAGTGTGGCGCTGCATGTGACTGAGAGTGTGGTTTGACTGCCAGTTTATGAGGACTGGAAGGAATACATCACTCGTTTAACATCCGCACTGTGCAGAAGAGTTGTCCAGTTCCTTAACTTATGTTTCGAACAGAGAACTCATAGTGCCTTGGTGCGAAGTACATTGTAGGAAATGTCTTGTTCGTTGAGAAGGGGTCTGGTCTCGCAGCATCAGTACTAGTAATTTTTATTTTTGGTTAAGTACACAGACAATGAAGACAGAGGAAAGGATGACACACTGCTGCTGCTGCTTGCCATTTACTAATCGCACTCTTGCACAGACTTGTGCAGTAAAGAGTGCTGGCACTGTGAATGCATAAGCATCATCATGACTGCAGGTTTTTGCAGTAAAATGTCGGATGGAGTAGACGTGCATTTTTTTCTTTTCAGACTAGGGATTATTTCTGCTCATACAATTTCTCGGTTTATCAGAAATGCTTCTTCCCGTGACAATATGTCAAAGGTATGTTGGCATCTGCATACTCTGCAACGAAAGTTGAGGAAACCACCATTCTGTGACTTTGATATTTTTGCAATGCTCATGAAAACAGTCATTTTAATGTACCCCAGTCTGCCGTTGAAGAAACCGTACCTAAGACAGCGGGATCCAATGTACAGTGAATCCTGCGCACTGAACAAATCTGATATTATGTTTGTTTTTTCACATTCTTTTCATGCATGAAATGGCTGGCCTAGTCATCTGGCATAACGATTGCAGCTCGTCTGGCACAGAAAACAACCACTTTGACATTGCATCACTGTCCAATTTTCTCTTGGCTATATATATGGCAGTTTGGTTGCTCTGATGAGCAATGAGGAGACAGTGCCTTAATAAAGGACTGCCTCTGTACAATTCATTCCACCGTAAACTTGTCAAGACAGCTATCGTGAAGACAGCTCTTGAATGTCATGTTCACACCATGTTGGCGTCAGGTCCTCAAACAATGCACACTTAGCAGAAGCACAGTACCTTAACTACATTTTGGCCAATGTTGCTGAAGGCTTCACTGATATAGTCTCCAGGGCACCTTAGCTGTCGCATAGCTTGAAGAAAATCAGACAGCGAAATAATGTCAGTGGTTTTTTCGTGCATAGCACAAGCTGCAGTACTTTGTTGGATGACGGGGGCAACCACTTCTGGAAAAAAAAAATGTTCAAAGATACATGGAAGGGAAAAAATCTTCACTGACCCTAGGCACGGCCAGAACGTGGCAAATACTAAGGAAGCTCATGGACCCATCGAAGAACAAAGCAGAAAGTAACAAATCGATACAAAGACTGATCCACCAATACGAAGGGACGGAGGAGCAGCTAATCCAAGCAGTAAAAGAGAAATGCTACGGAAAAGAACAGGTGAAAGCCTACCAAGGGAAAGAAAACCAGGACATGGACAAACCGATAACAAGAGAAGAAGTTATTCAAGCCATAAGGGCAACGACAAAGAACACGGCAGCGGGGGCGGACAAGATCCAGAACTCGTTGATAAGAAATCTCAGCGATGAAGCGGTAGAACAGCTCACAAAATACTTAAACAAACTCTGGGAAGAGGGAACGGTTCCGAAAGAGTGGAAACACGCGGAAGTCGTTATGATACCCAAACCAGGCAAAAAACTGCAGATAGAAAATCTCAGACCTATCTCGCTAACATCGTGTCTGGGCAAGCTTTTCGAAAGAATCATCACTAAAAGAATACAAAGACACCTAGAAGACGGAGGATGGTACCCCAACACCATGTTCGGCTTCAGGGAACATCTATCGACCCAAGACGTGCTGCTTCAGCTCAAAGAAGAAGTACTAGAAACAATGCCAAGCAAAGGGGAAAACGTAGTCATGGCCGTGGACATCAAAGGGGCCTTCGACAACGTATCCCACGCAGCAATCATGGAAGGCATCAACGCCACCAACTGCGGAAAGAAAACACACGACTACGTGAGAAGCTTCCTCACAAACAGAACTGCAACGGTGGGTTTGGGAGACCTACGAAGCGAGGTCTTTCAAACACCATGCAGGGGAACTCCACAGGGCTCAGTGATATCACCAGTGCTCTTCAACATATCAATGATCATCCTAGCCAAAGAGCTCAGCCAGATACAAGGAATCAGACACGCAATGTATGCGGATGACATCACCATATGGACCAGCGAAGGCTCGCTAGGAAGCAAAGAAGAAAGTCTACAAGCGGCAGCCACCTGCATTGAAGGATACATGAAGAAGAGGGAACTAAGGTGTTCCACCGAAAAGTCCGAACTTCTCAGAGTAGGAAGGCACCCTACAGAGGCTAACCTCGAGGTGAAATTAGAAGGGCAGAACATACCGGAACAAAGAATGATAAGAATACTCGGTATGTGGCTGCAAGGTAGCACGAAATGCAGCCACACACTCAGCCTGCTACTCAAAGCGGCGGAGCAAGTAGGCCGAATGATAAATAGAGTAGCCAGCAAAAGGCATGGCATGAAGGAAGAAGACACAATCAGACTGGTGAACAGCCTGATAGTCAGTCGAATAACATACTCACTACCATACCACGTAACCATCAAAGCTGAAAGAGAGCAAGCAGAAGCTATCCTTCGCAAAGCGTACAAGATAGCCTTACATCTACCAAGGAACACGTCCAACGAGAAGCTAATGCAACTAGGGCTAAACAACACTTTTGAAGAGCTGAGTGAATGCCAAATAAAGGCACAACTTCAAAGACTCAGCGACACAAGAACCGGACGAGCACTTCTGACTAGGTTGGGTCGGGAGACGAAGAACCATCACAACAACAGGGCAAACATACCAGACGCACTAAGAAGAAACATAAGCGTACAACCCATCCCCCGCAACATGGACCCAAACCTCCATGCCAGCAGGAGGAGAGCCAGAGCAGAATACTATGAAAAAACAATAGGGCACAGGGACAGCACGGTATACACCGACGCTTCCCCGTACTATGGTGAACGAGGACATAAAATGGTGGCGGTAGTCGTCAACCACCAGGGAGAACACATAACGAGCCTCACGGCCAGGGCATCAAATGTAGCAGAGGCGGAGGAGATAGCGATAGCCCTAGCAATGAGGGAGGGGGATAGAAAGGGGAGACCCTTGAATATTTTAACAGACTCACAAGAAGCGTGTCGAAACTACACAAAAGGAAGGGTAGGCAAAACGACACTCAGGATCCTCAGCGAGGGGACACCCTCGGGGAGGAGAGAGAAACATAACATAATTTGGATACCAGGCCACGCGGGGGTCTGGGGCAACGAAAGGGCGGACGAACTAGCTCGAGGGCTTACTATCCGAGCTGGGGGTTCACAAGCCCCGGAGGAGCTCTGGACTAGCCTAGGGGCTGGGTACTCTGAAACACTAAGTTTATACAGGGGGCTAAGATACAAATACCCCCCACCACACAAAGAACTAAGCAAGGAAGAAGCCGCAAAATGGCGGAAGCTACAGACAGGCTCCTTCCCCAACTTATATATACTAAGCAAGATGTTCCCGACACAATACCGCGCCACATGCCCTTGGTGCGAAGCGAGGCCAGCACTATACCACATAACATGGGAATGCGACAGAAACATATCGTTCCACAAACACGACACACCAAGTGCGGAGCAATGGGAGAGCCGGCTCACCAGCTGCGAGCTAGAGGCCCAAAGGGCACTCATAGCACACGCAAGCGAGGTGGCCAGACTCAGTGGAGCCCTGGACTAGGGGACCACCCAAGGCTAAGGAGGCAACCTCAAGACTTGAAGAGAAGACTTGAAGAAGACCTCCACCGCAGGCTAAATCTTATAAATCAATAAAGTTTCTACTCACTCACTCACTGCACAATATTCATTGTATATTAGATTCTGCTGTCATTGGGCAGGTGTTTAGAAGGGCACACTGGGGTATATTTTTTCTTTCATCTCCTCATGCCACAGTTTCACCTGAGGCTGCAAGATGTGAAGATAAATGTTCAAATGGCCATCTCCATAAACGTTTAAACATTGTAAGAAAAGAATGGAAGCTTCCTCAACCTTTGTTGCGCCAACCTGCATTGCAAATTAAGCAATGTTTGGTATTGAGATATGACTGCGGTTAAGCGCAGAAGAACTCAGCTTAACAGCAGTTCGAAGCTCTAAATTTATAGGTATAAGCAGCAGGAACAATTTTAGTCCAACCAATGAGGGATGAAACTGAAATTAAACTTTGGGAGTTAGACAGGTCCCACGCTTGACCTCAGCTTTGACACACACTCTAGCATCGATACTGCTGGACTGGGGAACGGCTCAACTCAGCAGTGCAGTGTCTGTCATTGTGGAGCAACATCAGAATTGGGATTTGGTCAGGGAACATGCAGATGGTGCTGTCATGAACAGAGAACCATATGCAAACAAATAGGTGTACCAGGGAATCTATGACTCCAGTACAAAAGGTGCAAATGCACACACAAACCTAGAAGGATTCCGCAAAGTCAACAAAGCCCACCTATACATTGGCTCACCATCGTTGTCACAGATCAGCCAAGAAATCGCATTCCTCGCAGGAAGGTCACAGGCAAATGAATGTGCGCATCAATGACATCCTCCTTGCAAGTCTTCAGGAATGCCTGCAGCTGATGCAGTAGACCCAGGAAGTGGTGAACAACAAGTCATCTACAGGGCCATTGTGAATACAACAGCAAACGCAGAATCGGACACCCAGTGCTAATCCTGACATGTCTCTCAAGGCCTGGGAGGCATTTCGCACTGCAGTGCAATTTTTGTGACCAGGAAAATGTTCAATTTTCCAAGATTATAATTTGGAATTCACTGCTTGCTGTTATGCAGAAAAGCATACTGTAACCTCAGTGTATATATCTGAATAAATGTGTGTTTGTTTTATTTTTCTTCCCAATTTGTTATGGACAGTTTTGATGGAGGACCAATGTACCATAATTAACGAGGCACGCCTGTATAACCATACAGTATCCAAAAAACACCACCTGGTTTTGCATGATATGTATGGCCTTCCTAAGAAACATCCCTCGTCCCTGCTATGACAAAGCAAATGCAAAAATGGTAGAGCAGTTAGTTGAGCTCACAGAAAAGGTATTATGCAAAACTTTCTGAAGTAAACAGCAGCCAGCCAAACAAGTGTCGGTGCTCATTTTCAGAGTCCTTTCAATGCTCCTGTTATGAGGAAGCCCACTAACTTTGCATGCATCTTCTACTGCTGTGCCTGTATCAAAGGATGAACAGCACGATAAACACTGCCACTATAGTGGGAGCAATGTATAGGAGGACTCTCAGGATACCAATGATGGCAGGGGGTCACCTTTATTTTGGCCATGGTAGAACAGATGCAGTAACTTGCAGACAGTGGCTATTTAAGAGGGCTAGAAGGTGGCATTTCTGGAGTGCACCCATGCCAATAAACAGCCTCACAGTAAAGGTGTTCCTGCATCACAGTCGGCTGCTGAAGTGTCGAGAAGCTTGATTTCTGCATATTTCCAACCAGTGTGTCGCCGTTTAGTGACTGCAACGAATATGACCGCTGCTTCAAACTACATTTCTGGCCATGTACCGCTCTAGTGTCAAAAAGAGGTGGCACCTTGCTCATTTTAAAAGTTCACTCGCACTTGACAAGGAAATGTGAGAACCAGTCAGAAAGGCAAAGTAGCAAGCAGTACGGCACTTGATGTAAATGATAGGATTTCAAGTCAACGTAATGTGCCCAGCAGTCTGTACCACATCTCCATTTGAAGGGACACAGCTTTCAGCAAAATTTACTTTATTTCTAGCAGTATGAGGATCCATAGCGCACAAAATTGAAGGGACACAACACTTCGAATGAGACTAGAGCTTGTGTTGTGTCGCTTCAATTTTGTGCGCTATGGATCCTCATGTTGACTACCCACTAGCCCGAACCCTGACCCTTCTAGCTGTATCTACATGAATTTTTTTTAGCAATTTAAAAATAATTTTACTCATCAAATGTCACTGTTTTATGTGCAGAAAATTATTTTCTGATATATATTTTTCCTAAATCTTATGAAAAGGCTGCAAAGCTAAGAAAATGTGGCAGAAGGCTAGTTCAGCATTCATTGCTCTTGCAGGGTGAAGTCATGTAATTTTTTTTTGTTTTGCAAAGGTCAAATTTTTGTTTTGAATTTTTGAGATTCAGTGTTTGTTGACATATTCAAGTTAGAAGACAATTTCATACACGAAGTTTAAAATTTTTAAATGTGAAAAACAAAGGTTGCCTAGACCTGCCGCTGTGGTCCTAGGAGTGCAACAAAACAAGTGCTCAAAAAAGATAAAACTGTTGTGAAGAAGTATGCTCCAGGAGGCAGTATCTAGGCAGAAAACCTTAACAGAGAAAATTGCCCGTTTCTTGAATGTTTCGTCACAATTCACAGCCGCCGAGGTTCACGAAACAATTTTTTTACAGTACTTCCCAGTTTATTTCAAAAATAAAATTTGGGGACAGGAGGGTCATTCCACGCGAAAGGAGATGCGCCAAATTTTTGACATTGTAGATTTGGCTGAGGAAATTCATGCCAGTTAAGACCAGTCCCAACAGAAGTGTAGAGACCTTTCGAAGAAAAAAAAATTTTCTCCAAATATCATGCTCCAAAGTGTAAGAAATCCCCTTCATGTGGGCATTTTGTGAAAATTATTGTTCAGGAGCCGTTCTGCCGGCAAAGTTTCTCTCCGCATGTAGTCTGGTATTGAGATGCCCTGTCATGCCTCAAAAAATAAACCGTGGATGATGCCATTTTGGTTTCAAATGGAAGTGCTTAACATGGTTTAAAATGGAAGTGAAGATTTCCGCATTTTTTGAACTAAACTTGGAGTCTAAATTTAAGCAAACTTTTTTGCAGTTTTGCCTGAAACCTTGAAATAGCACTGTTTGCATTAAAGTTGAACCTTGCGTTGTTCTGTAATTTAATTACAAGTATATCGATTTCTCCGAAAACGGCCACATTGTGGACCAGAAAGCTCTAAGTGGGCAACTGTGCTAGACACAAAAAAAAATCCAAATGGTCAACCCATTCAATTAGTTTCACATATAAAAAAAACTAGAAAAGTATTTTTTGTTGGTGAGAAATAAATTTTTAAAAAGGAGTTGCAGAATGTGGCGCCAGCATCTGTTATGGTACGATAAAACACTGCTTTTATTTCCAGCCTCGCTAAACTCTAGTAGCTGCCATTAGCATTTGGACATACTGTGAGAAGCCACTGCACTGTTTCAGTTATCTTTAAAGAATATGTTTGGGCAGAATACTCATGGTATACAGGGTGTGCCATGTTATTCCCTATAGATCTGACCTAAACGCAGGATTTAAAAAGCCAGTCTGAACGGGTTAGATGGATAAGCATTTATTATTTACATTTGACTTGACTGAGGCATCAGCCTGTCAGATTATTCAACTTCCAAAGCTGTGGTGTATAGCGAATACATGCAATGTTTAATAGACCATTTGTATTGAATTAAACAGGATGCGCTGTATATACACAAAATATGAAGGGGAGATTGCATATTACAACAACAAAAAAAAAAAGGATTATAACATCATGTAGGTCTGTTCTGTGAATACTGAAAATTTTTAAATACCGAATCCAATATCCTGGTATTTTATTTGGTGAATGAATGAAACAGCGTATGTTTAAAATTATTTGGAATGAACTGAATCTGTCCTCAAGTTTGCTAATCATAAGCAAGTTCGAATAGAGCACGTCAAGCAGAACCTGCTCTGGCATTGCACAACTTGTTGTAGCTATCCGTCTGTGCAGAAAGGAGGGTCCAGCACCACGGCACAGTTAATTCGTGAGACGGCATTCATAATGCTCATATATCGCCTTCAAGATTGTGCGATGCTGCAGGGTTGAACCTGGTTTAGCAAACACTGCCGTTTTGCCCAGTCTCTGAGGTCATGGCCTAAACTGTCGTTCCTCTCATCAACCGAGATATTGCATTAGTTTGTATGCTGTCATCATCGGTAGCAAAAGGTAAATGCCCTATGCAAATTTCCTAAAGATCATAGTGGTAACATACAGACTTCGTGTTGCATGTCCCCTGGAGGACGTCGGTGCTGCGTCTTTCGATTGCTACAGCTGCAATTTCATGACTTATAGCGTAGCCGTTGGTGATTCCTTGTTTCACTTAAACATTTGTTTTGCACTAATATTCGTATAAGTCTGCACAAGCAACTTCAAAGCTGCAAATAATCGCACATATATTCAATTCATATTTCATTCGGTCCTTTCACTGTTTGATTCCTGTTCGATTTGGTTTTTAACTACATTATTCATGTTTTATTCGCAAAGCTGGCCTGCTTGTATTAGATTCAATTTCAAAATAACGCTGTTCGCACGCCCCTAATGCTGGATTTCCCAAACAAGTTTGCAAATTGGGCTCTTGTACACCTATTACATACGCTGGAAGAGGTGCAGAATTTTCAAATATCATTCAGTTTCGGAAGACTGAATAGAGGCTGATACAGGGGCAAAGAACGGCGTCCCTCATAGCCTGAGTTGCTTTGGGGCGTTAAACCGCAATAAACCAAACAGAGGCAAAGAACAAACTCATAGCAAGTTCAGCATGTGTACCATTGACTGCTTATTCTTTTGTCTTCTGCGGTAAGTCAGCTGAGTATGCTCAAAAACAAAAATGCACCAACTTGCCAAACTTTCACTTGTAACTGTAATATCCGAGAAATTAAAAATGTGTAATGACAGGCATAGTCCCTTGACCTCCGCAGACTGCCACTAGTGACAATTTCGGTGCACTCAACAAAAGCTCTTTTCAGCTCATAATCGGAGCATCAGGAACAATTCAATAAGTGAGTTGCTGAAAGACTGCCAAACAAAAAATACTGCTAGCTGCTTTCTATGCAAGGGTGTGCGTTAGCAATTTTTCAAAACCGAATCAAATACGGAAGTAAAGCTGGAAAGTGGATAGAATATGAATAGGATAACTTTACAAATATTCACTGTTTCACCACTTGAACGAATATTTGTATGAAACAAGTATGATGTAAAACAGTGAAGCGAAAGTGGTGGCATTGTAGCACGCTGCTATGCTATAATTTATCAATTTTTAGCTACAGCTGTCAAAAAACAGCAGTGGTGACCTCAGCTAGGGACTATGCAGCACTAAGAATATAAACTCTGACTATCATGTCCAATGTATAGAAAAAATTACATTTGCTATTGATTGCACTATGCTCTGCAAGACCTTCATGCACGTGCGACTTGTATATATGTTATTATGTTAATATGTAAATAGATTAGTTGCCAGTGTACCTCTCCCCTGTCCTTTCTACTTTCCCCTCACCTCTTTCAATTCCTTTCTACACACTGCCTGCTATCCTTTATTTCAGCTGCCCCAGCTCAGATGCTTCCAGCAGCAATGGCAGATGCCAGGGCGAGCAAAAATCTTTTTCCTTCCATTTACCATGTTTAATAAAACTACTTACTACTGATTGCAACAGCAAATACACCAACGCCCTGCGTCGATAAACACATGAGAGGCAAGAAATACCTATAAGTATGGCCTCAGAGATCAGGGCCATTTGGTAAACCTGCCAGAACACTGTTGCGTCGCCCAATCTTGGGGGCCATGAGTGAGCATTGTGAATCCCACCACACAAATGGATGCCGTCACGAAACTGAAGCCTCTATCTCATGCAGACCAGTACCAGCAAAATGCTGTGTGGTGTTGTAGAGAACGCTGTTTTTAAAACGGTCATCAAAGAAAACTATGAAAACTATGGTGTGCCTGATTCAAGCTTCATGCCCATTATACAGAAACTATTTGAGAACAAAAGAGCATATTCGAACCATTTCACATAATTTTGAATGTGTACTATTGAAGGCGTTCAGGGTATTGAATAACATGATGATTCGCTATAACAATTTTTTAAACGTTTGCTCACCCATAGTTTCATGGCATAGCATCACCATCATTTCATCTAGCTACAGGCTTGGGCAGTATTGAAGATACATATATCTTCTATACTATTTTATGTATCGGTATTAGGTATCGCTTGCCAAGAATGAAAGAATCAGAGTATCCGTATCAAAAACATATATTTACTATACCGTGTATTTTAAAGATACAGTGAATGAAGGCACATTAATGAAGGCAGTGATAGCATAGCAGTAGAGCATCTGCCTCACGTGCAAGAAGACCGGGTTCGAATTTCGGTGTTACGCAATTCTCCACCGGGTTAAAACAAAAAACCATGTCGATCGAATTGCACAACCAGGCCTGGTTGTGAAATTCGATCAACATGTTTTTTTGTTTTAACCCGGTGGAGAATTGCGTAACCGGTGACCAGAACCAACAACGCACTCCCTCACCAGAACAGGATTTGGCCGCGTTTGAGTTAATGGCATGATCGTAATATTGACATTTTTTCACGCAAGTCGAAGAGTTTCAAAATGAGTGATTGTGTCTTGTTTGTTTCCTTTTAACTCATCCTGAGGCATCTTTTGACACCACTCACTGTTAACCCTAGCCTTTCCATAAAAACACCATCAATTACTTCCTTTTCCAGGTCGTCACTAGTCTCCTCGCTTAGCTTTTTTATACTGTAAATGACCAGGTTATTTCTGCTGCCTGTTTCTTAAACAGAGGTTCCTAACTGTACTGAGCCGCTCCCGAAGTTCCAATATTGCCGATTCTATGTCTTTTACCTTCGTGGCTAAGACATTTAGGCTCTACAGCAGTTTCTCAATACCATCAATTACGAATGCTCAGTTAAATTGGAAAGTTTGTTCTCAATTATGTTTTCAGATGCCTGCAAGCCCTACATTGTCAAATTAATCTTGCTCTGGCCTTCTAGCAATTCCAATAGCATTTGTTTTTCAGTCGGGCCAGGATTTGCTTCAACATCGCTACAATGTCACGGATCCCCCGAGAACACTCGGGCCGAAAGAATGGACTAGGCGAAAGGTGTACCCCCACAGACGCACATTTAATACACCCTACATGACACAAACACTAGCACACAAAACTAATACAAAACACAAAGACTACCAATACACACGACCCGGGAACACCCAGTCAGCAACTAGCGTTCGGCGTTCGTGCTCATGGTTTGGTGCTGATGAAGCGTTGCATGGGCCCAGTCAGGGGCATCTAGGTAGCCGACGTCGAGGTGGCATTCGAAGTGCTCAGGCTGGCGTCGCCTCTTTAAAGGAGGCATTCAGAGGACTGGATTGGGAACAGTTGGGGATAAGAGTCAATGGAGAATGACTTAATGATCTGCGATTCACTGATGATATTGCCTTGCTAAGTCACTCAAGAGATGAATTGTACATCATCAATGACTTACCTAAAATATAACACGCAGAAAACCAAAGTAATGCTGAACTGTCTCGCAAGGGAACAGCAGTTCGCAGTTGGTAGCAGATGCTAGAATTGGTAGGGCAATATGTCTACTTAGGGCTGTAGTGACCACTGATCTGTATTATGGCAGGGAAATAACTAGAAGGAAAAGATTGGGGTGGAGCACATATGACAGGTTCTCTCAGATAATGAATGGCAGTTTACCAATATCCCTCAAGAGAAAAGTATACAACAGCTGTATCTTGCCGTTACTCACCTATGGGGCAGAAACGTGGAGGCTCACAAAAAGGGTTCAGCTTAAGTTAAGGACAACGCAGCGAGCTATGGAAAGGAAAATGATAGGTGTAATGGAGGTGGGCAGAGTGGGTGAGGGAACAAATGTGAGTTAATGACATCTTAGTCGAAATGAAGAAGAAGGAATGGGCTTGGGCAGGGCATGTAATGTGAAGGCGACATAACCGCTGGTCCTTAATGGTAACGGAGTGGATCCCAAGAGAAGGCAAGCATAGCAGGAGGCGGCGGAAAGTTAGGTGGGCAAATGAGATTAAGAAGTTTACGGGGATAAAGAAGCTGCAGCTGACGAGGGACACTTAATTGGAGAGACATGGGAGAGGCCTTTGCCTTGCATTACACACAGTCAGGCTGATGATGATAATCATGCAGAAGATAGACGGCGTGCTCATATACTTTTGTCGGCATTCTTGGCGATATGAAAGCCTCAGTTACCTTCCTTTCAGTGTTACCTCTTGCCTTTGCAAAGAACACTGTGTTTTCAAGGACAGGGCAGCAGCCATGCTTCTTTCACTTACTACAGTGCATTGCCAAATGGGCATACTCCCACATGGTAGGCGAATCTCAGCCTGCATTCCAATGTGTGTCCCCTTTGAAAACATCCCTTTCAGCGATACCTGATTGGCCAAAATGCCAGAAGCAGATGTGCATTCACTTCCGCCATTTGGGCCAATCAGTTGTCACCGAATGGAATTTTGAAAAAAGATGATGCGCAAAACAGACAGCACAGGAGAAAGACAGGCGAAACACGCGCAACTTTGCAACTGTTTATCCACTTAAGCGAGTGAATAAAAGGCAAGAGCAGGCTTCAGCAAGCTGGCTATCCTACTTTGCTGATAAGCTCAGTTGCCGAAGCATTACTGAAAAAGGTGAAAAAGTAAGTGCAATAACAGTGCAAAAAACGATGTTACCAAACAGAAACTTGTGATAATTGCTTATATTCATAAGATGGCACACAATCTGAAACATGTTGAGAGAAAGTTTAATGTTCCTGTAGTTTTTTCCACCCGCAAGAAGCTGTTCTCCTTGTGTGGCAAAATGGATCCCAACAAACTGAAAAAAGCAGAATGCCAGAAAAAGCATGTGATGCCGCTTGTAAAATGTGCAGTGGGCATAGTTTATCAGATCCCGCCAACGTGTGGGAAATCTTACATTGGCCAAACGGGCTGATGTATTAATTAATGATTGCCTTGCTGACCATAATCGCGCGTTAAAGAAAGGCTCGGGTACTCTTTTACCACGTAATTGTAAAGCCTGCGGGGAAAAAGAGAAAAAATTTCAGGCGAAGCTGTAGGAAACAAAAATTCTACGCAGGGGCAAAGACACCACAGCCCATGTAAGCACGCCCTGTCTTACAATTTACAAAAAAGAAGGTGTCTTTTTAGATATGTACCGAGACACATTTTTTTCCTTGAGCCTTTTGTTATCTTTTTGTTTCTACTTGTGCGCATGTGTGGGTCCCTCTCTGGTTTTGTTTATATATTCACTCGCTCCCTAGTGAATAAACAGTTGCACTTGTTTCGTCTGTCTTCCTCCTGCATTATCTGTTTTGCACGTCTGTTTTCAAAACCATGCACCAACTAGCCCCCCCAGCATGTATTACTGAATGGGATGTTTTTGAATGAGCCGCAAGTTGGAATACAGGTCCTCGTTGATGGCCATGAGGCATATTGTGTTTGCTGATGTCTTTTTTTTTAACTCTTTCAGCTATTAATCTTTTGGTCAACCTTGGGTACACCTCAGCAAGCTTACGAGAAGAGGTCTAAAATTTTTGGCCTTTAGCTGATGGAACGAAAGGCAAGGGTTGTACCAAAAGAGTGTATTCATGCAAACATTTTCAACGTATTTGCCACTGATGTCAGTGCGTTTTTTCTTGTAACAGATTTATTTTTCCTAATATGCTTTGAAATCATTCCTTTGTGACTTTTGCAATTCACTGTTCCCAGTGGCAGTGGTCTCATTTGTGGAAATAAACAGTGGTCCTAGATGAATCTTCACTCCAAAGATGCTGTTGTAGCTCGAAAAGTCGATAGGTGGGCCTGAGACCACAGTGAAAATGGTACAGTATCTTTGTTCATTTTTGTTCTTTCAAGAATGCCGCTGTTGTCTTTGTACCATCTCCACTTTTTTCTCATATTTATAGTCAGTATGTGTATTTGGAAAAGCACCGTGAAGCAGTTATGGTTCAAAAACGACGTAGAAACACCACTGTAAGCTTGACAAGACAGAACATTCATGTATTGCCAAAGTTCACAAAAATTGGACCTCGTTGCATAAATGGCATCAAAAACAGGCTTACTCGTTACCTGCCTGCAACTTTCTTGACGTTGTGGGAAACGTAATGCAGGTAACGCACAGAACACACTTGCTTCCTCTCTTCCTTGCTCTTCAAATGGTGTGTGTGTGTGTAGTTCTCATTTCTCCTCCTTCCTTCCTCCTTGCTTTTTCATGCAGTTTTTTTTAAAAGGAATATATAGCC
This sequence comes from Amblyomma mixtum, assembly GCF_055824585.1. Classification (NCBI taxonomy): domain Eukaryota; kingdom Metazoa; phylum Arthropoda; class Arachnida; order Ixodida; family Ixodidae; genus Amblyomma; species Amblyomma mixtum. Next base: position 67,285,681 of record NC_143015.1, on the reverse strand, counting down.
ACTAAATATTTTCTTGCATGTTTTCTTGTTTGAAACGATGCCTTAAGATATTAGTATATATGGATCACCCCGTGTATGCCAGGACTGCTAAATAATTTACAATCGAATTTCATCTTGGTGCTCTTTCGGTTCCAGTGGCTGGGAGATGGGATGGTTGTGACATCAAAGGTCTGCGTATGCCACATGCGGCATAAAAAAAAACTGCAATATAATTGCTCCTTCTTTGTTTCCATTAAGTGCAATGCTAAAACCAGCCTGTCTCAAGAGCGATAGTGACTACAAATGAAGAAGCAGTGACCTATATTGACCTTTGATGTCATAGTGATCGTCTGGCTGTGTAAACTGTTCAAAAACAGCACAAGAAAATAAATTGAATTTCAAATTATTTAGCAGTTGTAGCTAAATACCATGTGGTGATCCATGTATTCTAATATTGTGTGCTTCACTACAGAGAAAACAACATGCAACTAAAACTAGGTGTCATTTCCAAAAGTGAGTGACAGTATGACATTCACTGCGACCTCCCTTTATCCTTGTTTAACCATGTTAGGACCTTGTTCATAATTCATCAACCTTTTCATGCAGTTCAGATGATAGTAACTGCATGAAGCTTATCTATGTAATAAGGTACACTACCTGTGCAATATATGACACAACTCGGATTGGCACCTACAAAATGTGCCATCTTCTGTCAGGAGCATGTTTGCAATTCGTAACAGTGGGAGAAAGCTAAGCTGGTAGCACAAGCGGCCACTTCAGTGAGAATGAAGCAATTATTGACCTCATTGACACCGCGCCTGGCCTCTTCTTTTTTTTTAAATGCATATAATTTCGTGTATGTAGAATTGCTAGCAAAATTAGCAGAGCTCAAAATGGGACTAAGAGCCTTTGCAAGTTTGTCCAGTGTTACACTATGTGTATGACCCTTTTAATTGTTGAGGACTGGAAGTGATTTCCTCACTAAATTCCCTTGAGATATAGTTTCATGCATCTACATTTCGAGCAATCTATCCCAAGTCAACATACACTGCAGCTGGGTGCAACACTAATGAGGTGTATACTTCAGTGTTTGCCATTCAGCAACTTTGTACACCACAGCTGTCTGGAATATGAAATTGCACACACGAAAGCTCTGTTTTTAGATGGACAAGCTTATTATTAATCATTACACAACCTCACTTACACAGCTTTAGACTGGATATCTAAAAGCAATCTTTGTACAACGTGCAGTTATGAGCAGGTTTTATTGCTCTCTCAATGCATAGCAATCGTGAACTTCATGTTAACAGTAAATTATTTAAAGAGAAAGTGCACTTTTTAAAGTAATTTTAAAGAAAGCTGCATAACTACACACAACTTAAGCTTCAGTTATCACTGGACAACCAACTGATCTTAAAAGGGAAGCCGCCGCTATGGCTCATTGGTTATGGTGCTCGGCTTCTGACCCGAAAGACGCCAGTTGGATCTTGGCAGTGGCAGTCGCATTTCGATGGTGGTGAAATGCTACAGACCCATGTTCTGTGTGATGTCAGTGCACTTAAAGGAACCCCAGGTAGTCAATATTATCTGGAACCCTCTATTACAGCATCCCTCACAGCTTAAGTCGCTTTGGGACGTTAAACCCCATAAATGAGACAAAAATTAAAAGGACACTGAGGATAAATTAAAGTTGACCTGCTTTTCGACAGACTATGATATTTTAATGACAAAGGAACTGCTCTCGCCAAAAACTAAGCTTTAATAAGATGAAAAACACCAAAAGTCGAACTACAGGTGTTGTCATCACCAGCTGATTTTGCAAGTAAACTGCGTGCGTAAGCACCAAATTTTTGGGTGTGGATTGCAAAGGCTATGCAACACTGCCATTCACTTCAAAACAGCGGTAACCCGACCTCCTCAGTTCGGATATCATGAGTGTGACCATAGAGTATAAAGGAGGCTATGGTGTGACTCATGGGGCGGGGAAATTTTTAAATTCAAATTCCTCAGCCATAATTAGCGTTTGCCGGACAAACTTCAGCATATCAAAAAAAAAAACTCGAAAATACCAGAAGATTCTAAAAAATTTGCATGACTGAACAAGATTAAAATAGCCCAAGTTGTGGGAAGTGGACAATAGTGGCTTCACCCCGACAACACACCAGCACACAAAGCTGCCTGTGTGTGAACCAAAAACAGCATTACCTAGAATATTTACCTCTACCATTCACATCACCTTGTTCTTCACAACTTCTTTCTGTTCCCTGAAAGAAGAAAGTCCACAGGGTAAACTATTCTGTGGTCGTGGAAGAGGTAGAGAGAAAAAAAGGTGCAGCCACTGAAAGACCCCACTTCTCGCAAGAATTTCTGGACTGCTTCAAAAAAGTGAAAAACAAATTTCACAGCAGAGCATTGGATCAAATGGGCGTTACCTTGAAGGAGATTAAATGTGGGGCACCGCAAACTAATTACACAATTTTTTTTTATACCAAATCTCTCCTTTTAAAACAAAATGTTTAGTTCATTTCGGCCATATATTTGTTCACAGTATAAAGGACGATTTTGTGACAGAGGTGACAAGATGCACAACAAAAGAAGCACTAAAAAAAAACATATCTCTATATGCGGCTCACAAAGTCATAATTTCACACATTTGTAAAATCATGCGTAAAGTTCGTAAAGTTAGTCATGTATTTCATGCAGTCACCGTGGTGAAAAATGCTACTTATTCAAGTCCGAGTTCCTCAACTATAACAACTGCTGCACAATGTTGAGCAAGTGGAAAAATAGATGTGAGAGTAAACTGTTACACTTGAAGAGAGAAATATAAAATGAATATGGTTTTATTTTCCTGCATTAAACATCCCAAGCGGCAGACATCGTTGCTTCTCAAATGGCGTGTAAAATTACTCACCGGCATAAAATAGATTACCTGCGTTATCGAAAAGCATGACAAGCTGCAATCGAAAAGCATGAAAGCGAATAAATTACTCACCTTGAATTAAGCTTGTCCAAACGGCACTGTGATGGTCACCGCAAGCGGCAGACATCGTTGCTTCCGAACTGGTGGGCATCGATACGCCCTAAGCTTGCCCAAACGGCACACATCGTCGCTCCTGATAATCACCGCCTCACCGGCGTTAAATAAATTTACCTGCGTTGTCGAAAAGCTGGACAACTTGTTATCCTAAAGGCACGAAAACCGGAAGGCGGCAGGGCGCCGCCATTTGCAATTACCAGCGTCGCATTTTCTTGCCTGAGTTGTCGTAGCAACAGCTGCTCCGCGCGCGCGTTGGCGTAGGCAACATTGGCGTGTTCATAGTTGTCATGGCAACAGGTCCTCCGCGCGCGCGTTGGTGTGGGCAACATTGCGTTTGTCTGTAGCGGCTAGCAAACGGAAACACGCGGGCGGGAAGCTAGCCTGGCTGGCTGGCGACGCGGCGGCGGTGGCTGCTGCGTCTGCGAACGTAGTGCTTCGAACGATGGTAGAAGAATGTGAAAAGGGAACGTCCTTATTAAAACGGAGCCGACGATTACTTCCAAAGTATGAGGTTTAGATGGACACCTTTTCTTTTTTATATACTTTATATACTAGTTCAAGCTCGATAATTCGAACGCGAAGGGGAGTACGGGAGCTTGAACCCAGAGGAACCCGATTGTGCTCACAGGTCATGTGACGTTGGCGAGACCAAAGTATCGATTCGGGTAAGGCGGAAATTCGATTAAGGCTAGTTCGAATAGATTTTCGCTTTCTTAACCGGCACGGTCCTTTCAATGCCTTTTGTCAATTTAGACGCAGAGCTACCTACAATCATCAATTTCAGTGTTGACAGCAAATTGAACGTTCCATTTTACACTTATACCGAAGACGGTTGCTCGTGCAGGCTTGGAGCTATTCAGGAGATCAGCAAGGACCATGACTGGAGGAATTGATAATTCTAAAAAGGAAACCAAGGAGAAAATGAACTTGGCCTAAATCGATAGGTTACCGCGCTTCAGGCACGTAACGGAAATGATTCGTTTTCAAAGCCTAATTTGTCAACAACAAATGCGGATTTTGCTGCTAAACAAGCGTAACGTATAGCCACAGAACCGACTTTTACAAAGAACAAAAAGCACACGGCGTTGTCCCTTTTAATCGATACGCACCGCCCACGAAGACAATGCAAAGCGCAGCACGTGCTTTAACGTGTCAGCTCTCCGCTTCGAGCGGACACAGCTGGAACAAACATGTCTTCGCGTCTCTAATCAATCGACGCTCGCTCGTCCGGAGTGAGGGAGATAAGGAGTTGCGCACTGCGGTCGAGGGCCTTATCAGCAACCACCACCACCGCCGCAGGTGCTCGGCTCGAAACCGCCTTCACGGATGCGCGCGATAACGTTCTCCCGCATCGCGCATACAATGCCCACTTGGCATCTCTTTGTTTCGCGCTCTCGAGCTTATCAACCCATATCGGGGATGCAGCCTTTCGACAACAATCGCTTTTCTGGGTCTCGATCACTTTTTCACAACAACACTCACATGACGAATCCCGTGGCCCCGTAAAACGGCACTTTAGCGCAGCTATCGCATCGAGATGTCACGCATTATGCGTTCATGCAAGAGTCGATTCACTTTCCGGCAGTCGGGGCGACTGATTTATCACCCATTCTTCGCGAATTCACCGGCTTGCATTAGGCTGGCTTCACCCAAGGGTTGCCTGCAATCAGGCTGACTTTCTCTGATGCTTAGGCACACACACACACACAGACAATTTCTTACCTAGAAACCCGGACCGGCACTGCGGCAGTGGGCCTACTGCCTCATTTACCAATGCACGCCGTGGAAGAAGGGGTGCCGGTTTATGGCAAGCACACGGCACATCAACCCCAACTTCCGAAACTCTCGCAGAGAGAACGTGGCGCTAATTTCACCTGATTCTTCTGGAGTTAAAGCTTCTTAAAGCGAAGTGGTTCTCAATAACGCAAAAAAAAAAAAAAACGTAATTAGTAGCTGCGGTGGTTTAGCGGTTATGGTGCTCGGCTGCTGAGCCAAAAGACGCGGGTTCGATCCCGCCCGAGGCATTTGCATTTCGATGGAGGCGAAATTCTAGAGGCCCGTGTACTGTGCGACGTCGGTGCACGTTAAATGAACCCCAGGTGGTTCGAGATTTCCGGAGCCCTCCACTACGGCGTCCCTCATAGCCTGAGTCGCTTTGGGACGTTAAACCCCGCAAAACCAAACCAAAATATTGCATTCAGTCCGAAATGGTTACGTACCGAAGTGTCGGTGCAGCACGGTAACACGTGTGCATTGCGTTACGACACCCCGGAAAAAAAAAAAAAAAAAAGTGCGGCTTTTGAAAAACAACGGCACGGCCGCTCCGGAGAGCAAGCTCGACGAGAGAGGAGGGAGAAAACGAGGAAGATGAGAGAAGACATCTCCCTCAGCTTCCTCCTCCCCCCCCCCCCCCCCCCCCTTGCGCCAGCCGGAGGCGACACACACGCACGCCCGCCAGCAACGGCACGGCCAGGTCATTGACCCCCCCCGGGCCACCACAGCTTGGCCGAGAGACTGGGAAGAAGGCAGCGTTGCCGTTGCGTCCTCGTCACACAGCGTCTGCGGCCGTTGCTTCTGCGTCCCCCCCCCCCCCCCCCCCCACACACACACACACAAACAGTTGGCAAAGAATGGCCACGCGCAACGGATGAGCCAGCCTGCAGTAGAGAGAGGGGCGACTCAGAGAGAACGAGAGATGAAAAAAGAAAAGAGCGGGCAGAGCGAGTGCTGGCGAAGAAAGACGTAACGGGAAGGAGCAGAGAAGCCTGGGCGCGAGCTTGCAGGAGCAGCAGACACGGCGGAAAAGGGAAGCAGACGTAAACAAAACGGAATGGGACACACACAGACACACACATAGGTAGAAGTGGGGGTGGTGTGGGTATGATGATGCACCCCTCCCCTCTGCTGCTGTCCAAACACTCTCTCTCTCTCTCTCTCTCTCCACGAGAGGAAGAGAGAGTGAGGGGGGGGGGGGGTCAGTGAGGAGCGAAGGCGGACGGCGAGTGGGTTTTGAAACAGAAGGAAAGAACAAACGCAGACAAACAAAGCAAGAAGGGGGGGGGGGGGGGAGACCCCGCTTTGTGCATAAAGATATGCAGCGCACGCCCGGGCTGTCCGCATAAACTGTAGGATGCGACGCGCCACTGGAGATAGTAGAAGTGCGGGGGGACAGTGAGTCGCCGGATAACGAACAGGAACGGGAAAGTGCGTAGTAGTATGGCGGCGGCACAAGCTGCAACAACAACAAAAAAAAAGGCGCTGTCATCGGGGAAGTGTACTATAAAGCCGGTAGGCGAACGGTCAATTGAAACAGCTGAAACTGCTTCTTGTTGGGCAACAAAGCGCGCGAAAATTAACAAAGAAATTGCGGTACACAAATGAACAGCGGCGAGGCAAAAAATAAAAAAACAAACACGAACTTTCCCCTCCCACCCACCTCACTCAACCTTCTTACCCGAACACGATGAAAGTAACGGGGGAGTAAAAAAAAAAAGCAGGAACGACCCACTACTGTTCAGAAAAGAACTGAAAACGGTGACGGAAAGAAACGGCAGAGCAGACAGGGAAAAGAGGCGAACCCTTTAGAAGTGAGGCGTGGGTGGTATACAACTGAACGAAAAAAAAAAGATATTTTTAAAAGAAACAGAAAGAGAGAGAGAGAGGGGGCGGGAGGGGCTGAAACGCGGGCGCAGCTAGGCGTGGAACATTATACGCAGGGGCGTTGTTATGCAGAGCACGGTCTCCCTCCGTCTTCGCCCGCTATCCGCTCCGTGCAAGACGACAATGCGTCGACAACGGCGACAGCACCAGACCGAGACAGGCAGACAGACAGGCAACAAGGTTTGCACGCTATGGAATGCGGCGACAGTCTCGCTGAACAATCTACAAGGCGCAAAACCTAGCCACAGCGACGTAACGGACCAGCACTGGGATAGACGCACACCGAACCAACGGGATCCCTACTGCGCATGTGCAGTGGCCAAGCGGGGACGCGTGCGCTAGTGTGTGCGTCCACCGCCACCATCATCATCAGCCTGACTAGGCCCACTGCAGGGCAAAGGCCTCTCCCATGTCCCACGTCCGTGACGCGCTAGAAAAAAATAAGGAATTACGTTACCGCCACTGCCGATTCGTTATAGCGAACTGCGCTTCTAAATCGGAAGGAAACTGGATTAATGGCCCCACTAGACATCGTGCAGAGTGGCCTAGATGTGAGGAGGGCTTTAGCTACTGACGTCACTTCCGATACTACATAGGAAGTTACTTCCGGGGCTGCTTGCAACCGTCGACCGAAACTGGGACTGTCATGTCATTATCGCTAAGCGCTCGCTCAAAGCTAAGCTCATACTGTCCGAATGGAAACGTGTAGGTGCTAAGCACGCACAAAGAAATGGACAGCAAACGGAAAACGGGCACAGTCTAAACAACAACCCTGGCTGCCGCATATTCGCACAAACTGGAAATAGGCTAAATTGAAAGACATGTTTATGTAATTTAGTTTATTAGGGTTTAACGTCCCAAAGCGACTCAGGCTATGACGTACGCCGCAGTGAAGGGCTCCGGAAATTTCGACCACCTGGGGTTCTTTAACGTGCACTGACACCGCACAGCACACGGGCCTCTAGAATTTCGCCTTCATCGAAATTCGGACGCCGCGGCCGGGATCGAACCCGCGTCTTTCGGATCAGCAGCCGAGCGCCGTAACCAATGAGCCACCGCGGCGGACATGTTTACGTAGGGACCTTAATTGGCTCTTTAGGCCTATATCAGTGAGGACCTTAACCAGCGAAGTTTCACGTTAAACCTATAAACTATAAATACGAGCGAGATGGAAAGTCTGCGGGAAGATAAACGCGCTCTCGTTAGGGTGCACCGTGCAATTTAGCGGCTAAAAATGCTTCCGCACCTCGTTTTAAATAGAACGAGCGGACGCTCAACAGCCTAGTCCAACGACTAAATAAAGTTCGCACGCATCGGAGGAATTCGAACGTCGTAAACAGGCGCAGCTGCCACACGCCCCGCGGTAATAAATACGTAACGGTTTTATTTTGCTCTTTCCACAATAAAAAAGAAATATACGGAAACGACTTTCGCCTCGCGTAACTCGGTTAGCGCAGGAGTTAAAGCGGCTCGAGCCATTTCCGGGCTTCGTAGGTGGCCCCCTTCTGTTTCTCGTTTTAACGAACCTTCGGGAACAATGCATGCGGGGGAGAAGGGGACGGGGAAAGCGTATTTCCGGCGGCCCTTCAAACGGAGATAAGACGCGCTGTGAGGCGTCAAAACTAATTTATGCTCACATTTTTTCGCTAAATAAAATACAGGCGACCAGAAAAGCTTTTGCAACACTAAAATTACAACAAAACTTAATTTCTGGGCAGCCTATAAGCATGCAGCCGCGAACGGATGGATGTACAGCGTATACTTTCCTGCAGTTTTCACACGACGTCATAGCGGCCGCCATCTTTGGGTCTGCGAAGCGCCGCGGAAGGCGTTTGGTTAATCCGCCTATATCGCCACTGGTTTCCGCATATACACTGTGCACGGAAGCTATCCACAGAGACCAAAGATTGAGCCCGCGGCGTCACGTGAAAACTATTTTTACCTGGCTGTGCCTCTACGCAGGAAAGCCCCGATTTTTCGCGATTTCGGCGTTCCCAAAATTTTCCCGTAGATACCTAACGTATAGGTGTAGATACCTGCCCCCATTGTCTTGCTTGCAGGCAGAATATGGGCTTGTGGCACGGTGAATTTAAGTTTCGGCTGTCGAAGTTATCGTGCTACCATTTTGCCGTATTTCTTGACGCCTGCCAGCGTCGGAAAGTCTACAGTGATCACTGTATGTGATCTCGTACAGCCTTTGTCAAAAGCTTAGAGCCCAGGGGGTTTGCTTCTAAGCACTATTGTGGAGCTCCTGCATAACTTGTGGAAGTCCTATGCATCGGAGGAAGCAGGACCAAAAATCTTCTTACCTTCGGGAGATTTGGGACGCTGAGGACGCATTACGAGCAAAGCAATGCAGCCCAGAAGCAAATCCCCGGGCTCTAAAATTTTGACAAAGGCTGTACATCTCCACAATGCGAGAAATAAGCTGAAAGGGGAAGGTATGCGCGGGTTAAAGGGACACTGGGGAAAAAAAGTTGCCCCGTATCAATGCAGTACCGTGTTCTGATCACAAACAGACCATTCACGCCCGAAACGAAGCTTTAAATTTATAAGCCAGATAAAACCGAAACACAAAACAAAGGTGGCGCCATCACCGGACGCTTTCGAAAGCGAAATGCGTGCGCCGACACCGATTTCTACGCGGATCCCAGAGGCTACGCTACACTTCACTTCAAAATGGCGATCACAGAGTCCTTCTCATTATGCACGTCAGGAGACTGAATCGAGCGGCGGGAAGATTTTTAAATCCAACTTCTTCGTCGATAAATGCATCTACTACTGCCAGACAAACGGGGGAAAGAACCAGAGGATCAATTTTCCCCGAGAATAATAACTGCCTGACGTGCCTTTTTCTGGGTGTCCCTTGAAGATCCGACGGCTGCACATTGGCCATCATTGACGCCGCAGTGAAAACACACCGCACTGATTTCGACATGCACCTCAGGTTATTTCGCAAGGCGTACGGGCGTCCTTTACACGATCGCCTCCGTCGAAACGCGGCTGGGATTCGAACCCGCGTCCTTGGGGCTCAGCAGCCTTACGCCAGCTGAGCCTGGGAGCTTCTCCGCCCCATTATTCGCGCCAAACGCAGGAAAGATTAGACAATACTTGAGTTGCAGCGAGCCTACAACAATCCAGTACCGGTATATCGACCCCTGGTATGCGGTACTGGTCTCTGCAGCACTAGGCACCCGAACCCGCGACCCGACGCAGCTCGCATACAATGAGAAAGGTCGACAGACAGGCGCTGTTTGCATCCACGCTTCCGTTGCCCAGACGAGGGATAGGCGCGTTTTGGTCCCTTTCGGCAAAGCGCCTTTGTTTGGATTGCTCTTTCCGCGTCCACCGGGGCGACCTAGACCGGAAACGAGCACGGAACCGTATGCAGCACACTACACACACAACGAAGCAGCGCGGGGCATCCGTCGGGGAGGGCGCGCTGGATAACCTCGATCGGGAAACCGCCGCAGTAGATGCAAACAGAGGCTGGCTCGATCCCCGCTAAAAATAACACCGCGCAGTCTCGATGTGCATATGTCACCCCTGTGTGACCGCCAAACTGAACAATTTCCGCAATGCTGGCAAACTGACGGCACTACATTGAACACACGCGGGCGGATTTAGTTCCCAGAATTACAGCGAGTTCACTGAGCTAAGACCGTTTACAGAGAGCAGTTCGGTCTGTCCACGACAGGTGGCGCCACTAGGCCGGCTGCCATTCCTGGCCTTAGGAGCCGTTGTTAACAGCATTGCTGCGCAGTGCGAACCGCTGCTGCGCAGCTCGTGTACGAATGTCAAGAGACTCTTAAGCCCGGCTGCGGTACGGATGTAATGCGCATTGTTGAATTAATATGTAGAGCTAATGTCATTGTCGTCTGGTAGTGGAAAAATAGACACGCTTATTACCTATGGGACACTTCGATCCATTGCAGCCTCGCATCCGCACCGTGTACACATCTCGAACGCGGGCAAAATGCGACAAAACTCTGGCGCACTCAGATCACCTGGACACATGTCAAAGAAGCCAGAGGTATACACGTGAAGTGAAGACGAAAAGTCTCCACTTTTCAGGATTCTGAGTTCGTTGCAACTCGAATTCGCTACAACGAGCAAGAGGAGGTTGAACTACAGCGAAGATTACGTAACAACTCTTAAGACGGGAGAAATGCGTCCTCTGCGTCAATACGCACCGACCAGCCCGCATAAGCGCTATTCTGGTAAACAGCGAAGATATCCGAAAAGGTTACGAATTCTTCTTGCCCAAACCGCGCCGACAGACGAAAATACCGCTTGGCCGATAAATTCGCTAACAATATCTGGCCCTCAGAGAGCCCAGGATGATATGTTTCTACCATTAACCAGTGTACTTTATGGGGTTTAACATCCCAAAGTGACTCGGGCTATGAGGGACGCCGTAATGAAGGAGTCCAGATGATTTCGACCCCCTGCGGTTCTTTAACGTACACTGACACCGACAGTACACGGGCTCCTAGCATTACGCCTCCATCGAAATGCGGCCGAGAATCGAACCCGCGCCCTTGGGGCTCAGCTTCCTTACGCCGTAACCACTGAGCCCACGCACAGGTTCGTGTTCCTTCCGTTAACCACATATATGCATTAGGCATGCCAGAACAAACGCGTTTAAGGACGGAATGCGCCTCTATAGACCGGGCTATAAATACGCCAAAGCACTAGTTAGATTGGTTTCGCTTACCGTTCGGCGATACGGGTTAAACTATACGCTTCAAGTGCACGCGCGGATATAACGGCGCATGCAAACTGCCGCGATTACCGGTTCCCGTTAGTCCCCGTTTACGATCTATATAACCTCTGCGCGTAAAAGGGAAATGAGAGAAAAAAAGAAAAATGCAGCCTCCCCAATCGACTCCGAACGTTCGCCGCTAAATTCACCGACGGATCGTCCGCGTTTATCCAAGGCATCCAACGTGAAACCTGTTCAAACTGACTGGCCTTGAGAAAAGGAATAAAAACCTGGCTGCCACTTAAATTGCACCGTATATACACTATCGAGATAAATAAAAAAAGAAGGAGAAAGGTGGTTCCTGCGTGCTTCCCTTGCGTAAGCTGCGATGGCCCCGCAGTGAATGTGTGCAAAGACTACATAACCGTTATTGCCGCGTTATGGCGCACAAACACACAAAACATCCCTAACAGCTAATAAAGTGAACTTCAGAGGCCCAAACACTATAGTGTCACCTAGCGAGTTTCGAGTTTTTAGCTCCGACTGCAGGAGCCGGGAGCCGACGAGCAGAGTGCGTCCTTGGTGCCATCGGTTTTTGGTTTAGTTACAGCCTTCTTGTTGAGAAGAGGACACAGCTCCCCTGCTGAGCGGCCCGCGTGCGTCCCCCACTTCTGTTCGCTATAGGCGCGGTCGGATAAGGTTACGGAGTCGGTGTTTTGCTGTGGATTCCAGACCGCTTTCTGGCGCCGTTTCCCGGGTCTTGCCGTGCAGTGGCTCTCTGGCCCGCGTTCCGCGGTATGCGTTTGGGCAGTCAGTGTCCGTCGTCGCCCGGTTTGCGCCCAACACACACACACACACAAACGCGCGTGCATTCCGTCCCTACTCGTACGAGGCTGCGAGCTGGCGCACACTGGGGGTTTTTGTGTATTTTAGTCAGAGAAAGTGTACGTGTTTGCTGTCGGCATGTCTTGAAAGGGTGTGTTCTGATTGGTTCCGGTAACGGCTTTCCTGATTGGTCTAACTGGTCCCAAAAAGTGTCCTCAGAATGCTGCCGGAGCTCCTCTGGTTGGCTCCGGTAACGGCTTTTTTGATTGGCCGAGAAACGGGTCGCCAGAATGCTGGTGAAGAGTATTTAAGAGCGGGTTTCTCGACAACAAGGGGACTCGAGAGAGGAACGGCTGCCTCCCGGCTGCTGCTCGGGACCTCCGCTCCAAAGATGCTGCACGCCCAGGGGTCTCACTGACTTTTTTACTATGTGACCTGTTATATTTCTGCCTCAGTTTCTAAGTTTAATCAGTGATTCGCATCTACCTTTAATAAATCAAGTTGATCAATGCATCTCATCGACGCCTGCTGGTCCCCTTCTTCGATGCGGCGGAGCTCTCGTCCCGACACGGAAGCACGCTTCGCTACAATAGCCCGATGGCAATATAAAGCTCTACTGACATCACGAAGAGCCCACTATTTGCGCGCGATTTCCTCGCCCCAGTGGTGAAAAGGCACTGTGGAACACTACAGAAGCCGCTCTTCAATAGCCCTCGCGCAAATATAGGCCGAAGTCGTCTCCTCCATTCCGAATGTGATACAAAGTACAATGCAAGCGGCTGCAGAGAATTCAAATATGGCGTCGCCCTGCAGCAGTCCACATGTACAATGTCGGCAATAGAGAGTTTTAGCATCGCAGAGATATATTAGCATATACGCATCCAGGATCATACGACGCCAGCGACGCATGCGCAGTAGTTCCATCTGGCCTTTCCCCCTGCCACTGTGCATGCGCTGGAGGCGCCCGGTATGTTTCTACCAGTATCCAGTAAGCTTCTACAAGTATCCAGTAAGCTCTACCAGTATCCAGTATGCTTCTACAGTATCCAGTATGCTCCTACATTATCCAGTATGCTCCTACCAGTACCCAGTATGCAACTACCAGTATCCAGCAAGCTCGTACAAGTATCCAGTATGCTTCTACTGTATCCACTATGCTCCTTCCAGTATCCAGTATGCTCCTACCAGTATCCAGTATGCTCCTACCAGTATGCAGTATGCTTCTACAGTATCCAGTATGTTCCTACCAGTATTCAGTATGTTCCTTCCAGTATGCCTCTACCAGTATCCAGTAAGTTTATACCAGTATCCAGTACGCTGCTAGGGTAATACGTCTCAGCTCTGTTAAAACTCTCTAATACCGTCTGCAAGACGAAACAAATTAGCAGCAATGACCTAAATTTTCCGATGTTAGCTCGGTGGTTCAGCGTACAAATATGGTGGAAACCGCGGAAACCAGTCCATTATAGACATAGGTGACAAAATCGCCTCCCAGAAACTGCGACCTCGAATGCGCGAACCGGAAACAGACGGCGCTTAAGAAGACCAAGCAGAAGAGAGCAAGCCTTGGGGAGTTCCGCTCTCCGCTGTGTGCTGTGTATACGCACATACCAGCGAACAGCCGTCCACACAGGCAAGCTGCTTCCACATATGGAACACAGATACACACACACACACACGCACACAAGAGGTGATACGGCGCAGACGAACAGGTGCCGACCGATAAGAAACCAAGCAGACGATAAGAGAGTCCGTCTTCGTCCTCCTTCTGCGATCGTCTGCTATGCTTCCGGGTGCCGCAGTCAGCCGCTACATATCTTCGCCGCGAACCCGTAGCCAGCGGGGGAAAAAATAAACTTTAGAAGACGTAAAAGAAATCGACCAGGCTATTTATACAGGGGAAAGAAAAGAGCGAAGCCAGCACGCACACGCAAATGGAATTAAAATCTCGCCGAACCGCGCGTAGACCTCAAGAAAAAGGACGAAGATATATACACCAGGGAATGGAACGAGTACGGCACGTCTGCTGCGTCGTCTGCAACCGGGCCACCAGTATTTCACGCCGCTCCCTCCGCCCCGAACTCGAAAGTAAGGATGTTTACCTTCGAAAGGCATTTATATCTCGGGCAAGCATCTCCCACACGCACCACTGAAAAAAGGGGGGGAGGGACCGACGAACGTTCGATCGGGCGCCTAGAGACAGGGACAGCGCGAAGAGGGTTGGAGGCATTTATCGACGAAAACAACAGCGCGTTTTGGCGAGGCCCCTAACTATAAACCCGCGAGTGCTTTGGATAGACCCCTGACAGAGAGATATCAACTTGCAAACACCGCTGGCGAAAAGGCGCTTCCCACTGCCCCGGGTGAAACTGCGCTATGAAAGGGTGAGGGGGGGGGGGGGAGAGACGCAGATGCCGGACCTCTGGAGAACACAACATATTCTATTTGAGGAAACGCGAACCACCAGTCGCCGGGTCGCCGAAAGGAAAGCAGAATACAAGCGCGCCCGATGAGGATCTCGCGCGAGACCCGAGTGAACGCTTGTGTATGTATTTATACAGGGTGTTTCACCTATACAACTTTACACAATTTATAAAGATAGTCTTTTCGAGTTCGTGCGCTTTTTTTCGGCATATTATTGTCAGCGGTGTAGTACACCGTAAAACGGGCTAACTAGCAGGCTGGCTAACTAATGCTGAATAAACTAAACTTTTAACTATTACTGTTAAGTTCCTTACTTATTGACAGGCGTGTAGCACACTGCAAGTAATATCCATATCAGTTTTTAGAATTTCGAAAACGCGGTTACCCTCGACGCTGTGGCCCAACAAACTTTGGCTACATCGCGCCAAAATACATTCGCTATCGAGAAGCTTGCAGGCAAAGCAACCTCTACAGTGCACGTAACTCGTCGAAATAGACAAGATTTGTTGCGCCACGACGCCAAAGGCAACCGCGTATTCGAAATTCTAAAAAACTGATATGGGTATTATTACCTGCGGTGGGCTACACGCCTCTCAATACTTATAGAGCCTAACAGTAATGGTCGAAAAGTTAACTCTTCAGCATTAGTTAACCAGCCCACTAGTCTTAGCTGTACTCTGATGCACTACACTGCTAACAATGCTATGAGAAAAAAAAAAGCGCTCTTTTAACTCAACAAGCCTATTTCAAAAATTGTGCAAGTCTTGGGTGAAACACAAAAAGACGGCAGACGAGTTTCTAAGCAGAACATTTCACAACTGGAAGCCGCCGCCATCTTGAACGCTGAGCTGTTTAAGAGCAAGTTAGCACGCTTCCAAGGTTAGCTCCCTCGACATTTTCGCCAGCCGTAAGTGACATCCATCACGGGCATACGAGCCCACACTGATCACCCGCTAAGTGGCGCTGAAACTTCTGAAAAGGAACGCAGTACGTGTACGTTGCAGCCGCTGCACGGACGGATGCCGGGTTAAGTACGTAACCGTCTGGACGCGCGCGGCCACGAGTTGCACAACGGGTTGGACACTTCAACGCGTTTCCGGCGCGCTTTAGGCGCCGAACAAACATCCGCCGACTTCGTCTCTCACCATATTTCCTTTTTTGTTTCTGTTTTTTTCGCAAACTGCTAACGCGGCTGTCACGCGGCAACGTTCCCCCCTTTGCAGGCTCAGAATGAAGACGTCAAAAAGACGACGACGACGACGACGCGCGGTGCGTCTCCTTTCACGCGCGCCGGGGGACGCCGTGCGAAAAAAATAAAACACCGTGAAAAAAAAAGGGGGGGGGGGGGGGGGGGAGGTTGTAATTCAATCTGTTTGCCCAGGGAAACAGGCCCGGCTGAGGCGGCCGTCTTATGCACATACACGGCGGGCCTATTCATCCCCCCCCCCCCCCCCCCCCCCCCTCCCTGCTCTCCCCGGCAGCTCTTCTTTCTTCCTCGCTCGCACCTCCTAATTTCGAAACCCGCGGCGCCGGAACAATGGACAAAAGGCCGACGACGAGAAGAGGAAGACCCTGCACAACCACGGTACCCTGCACCCTTTTCGCCGCCCGAGGGGCAGCTAGCCGCCGGCAGTGCCAACCCCCTCTTTCACCACACCGGCTCTCGCAACGTCTCTCTGCGCAGAGGAAAGACGTCGTCATTCCCGGGTAAATAAACAAAACGGACACGCGGCGGCGCTGGCCGCGCTTGCGCAGTCTCCGTCGTTGCTGCCCTCCCGTGTGACCAACCCAGACGCCGCCGTGCACAACTCCTTCCTTTTCCCTGTGGCAACCACGCCGTCCCTCGGTGGCGTAAAAGGCCGCTTTCTGGAGGGGTGACATTCAGACTCCGTTAGAACCGACGTATCCACTGCAATGCACATGGCTCCCTTGTGGCTTTTTATGTCAGTTCAGCTCGGCTTAGTTTATCGGGGTTTAACGTCCCAAAGCGAATTGGGCTATGAGGGACGCCGTAGTGAAGGGCTCCGGATAATTTCGACCACCTGGGGTTCTCTAACGTGCACTGACATCACACAGCACACGGGACTTTGGAATTTCGCCTCCATCGAAATTCAGCCGCCGCGGCCGGGATCGAACCCGCGTCTTTCGGGTCAGCAGCCGAGCGCCGTAACCACTGAGCCACCGCGGCGGCAAGAGTCAACTGGAAGTTCAAGAGCACTGCATGCGCTCCCACGCATTGCGAATTATGCGAAATATGTGCGAACTGTGCGGCGAAAGAGGACATGCTCTGAATAGCCTTCCAAGTTCGTTCCCTCATTTAAACCAGCTTCCCACTCCTAAAGGCCGAATGAATGGCTCCCAAGTCTACCTGGATCCCAAGAGACGGGAAGCGTAGCAGGGGCGGCAGAAAGACAGGTGGGCGGATGAGATTGAGAAGTTTTCGGGGATACGGTGGCCGCAACTGTAAAAAGGACAGGATTAACTGGAGAGATATGGGAGAGGCCTCTGCCCTGCAGTGGGCGTAGTCAGGCTCATGATGATCAAGTGTATCTGGCTTCACCATGGGATTTTTTGTAATTTCGATCGAAATGTGCATTCTGTCACGTAAAATAAAAAGAGCTGTTGAACCTACGGCAGCAAAATGCTTTCCGTGCGTGCACAGGAATACGCAGACTTGAGAAATGTATACCTCGATCAACGGTGAGGAACCCAACTCTCGCGCAGGTCCGAAGACGATGTAGTGGAGAGATCTAGCATTGCGCGATCCGCTTCCGCGGGGAGCTATCTGCGCATGCGCAGATTTCCTCGAATGGCAGCACACCTGCCGCTGCGCAGGCGCGGCTCGGTCCCCGCGTAAGCGGATCGATCACGGTGTATAGCGCAACGCGGATCGCGATATGCTGAACCTAATGCATTCTAATCTGAAAACTCTCCCGAGTCTCGGCAAAGCCGGAAAGGTAACACTGTTTCCTAATGCGCCGTGGTCCCCGCGTTGTGCCAACTTTCATCGCGACGTGCGCGCCATCGGCGCAAATCTCAAGCACGTGCGGAATGGCCTTTTAAAAATAGAGGGCGGCTGCTCTTGATATACAGCCCCCCCCCCCACTACCACTTAGCTGTCGGCACGATAACAAAGAGAAGCCAACGAGGAGGCTTGCGTCTTGAGCACACAGAGCGGTGTGTTGAGAAAGTGGCACCGACTCCTTGTTATATATACGGCTCAACAGATGGACATCGATGAGGAAATGGACGCGGCATCGCCTCCGGTGCTTTCTCCACAAACCGGAAGCAACTGGACCGGCATTATTTCGTCTGCAGTTTTTCCGTGAACCGGAAAAAGAACCAGACCAGCTGTTTCCAAGAAACAATACCGGTAACTAGTCTAGTTGTTTCCCCTTGAACCGGAGTCGCATCTCTGTTTCTTCCCGTTTCTTTTTTCTAGCATACGGTAATGTAGTTTGCATGTCGTGTCACCAGATGCCGCCAACGTATATGGACCTCCACGGGCGGCTATAGCTCCCCCATTTCCGGTCTTTCATGCGGCTATATTGCGTAAAGAACGTTCTACGGGCACTATAACGGGGTTTTATGCAGGCGGTCACACAGAAACAAGGGGCGCGATAACTACACCAACGGGTTCCAAATATGAATAAGCATATCCACATTACAGAAACCTACTATGTCATGACCCGCATAATGTACCTTCAGTCGGCGGCGCAGTTATTTATACTTATTACTTACAAGCTCATCCAGTGCGTCGCCGTTCTCACAGAGGATGGCTGAAAATGTCCAGAAGAAAAAATTAAAAAGAAACTGCTCTCCACCTTTTTCACAGTGCCCTGTCGCCCCGTCCAAATCACCCTCCACCAAAAGACACCATTCAATTACTCTCGATATAGTTAATGGAGATAACACAAACGCGTTCAATGCACCATAAATTCTGCTGTAGCGCAAAGCACGCCCCATGCCGCGCTTCCCGCGTTCACAATCTTCGACTGCCCAGCGCCTTACGCAAGAAGGTGCTGCAGTACAACAGAACCACCTCCTGCGCACTTCATTTCCTCCGTGTGTAATAAGCTATCGCAGCTGCGTAAGCCTATAGGCCCATTCGGCTACTACACCTGCCTGTTTTATTCCCACCTTCTTATTCCTCGGCCGATAAGCGAGCTTGTTACACAGACACAACCCCGACCCGCGTTACCGCTCCTCGCTACTGGGCGTGCCCGCCAACGACGCCGCCCTGCGGATTAGAAGTAACAAAAAAGAAAATAAAAACAATAAAAAAGAGGCGACAGAGAAGGAACTCGAGAGAGGCAGCAGCGACAGTTACAGGTAAATTACCGCTCGATTCTCGCGAGGCAGGCAGCAATGCTCGGCTCTCACACGCTGGCGTGTGCATGCCCGAGTGTTGTTGTCCCCCCCCTTCTTGTCCCGTCGCTCGACCCAGCAAGCGGCAAAGCCCGTGACGAATGGCCCCGGTAATTGAAGCTATACAGTCGCGGCAAAAGTCGAAACACAGCGCCGTGTATCATAGTTTTGCGCGATTAGCAAGGCCCAGCCTATACCGCCGTACACATACGGACTCTGTATAACGCAGCCCTGCAGCTCGGACAGGGGGAGCAACCGTCGGGAGGGCAGACTGCTAAGTGGACGGCGTTATGTATACACGTAACGCCGGTAACACCTCGTCGGCGCGCGCAACCATGCACAAAGCTCCTCCTCTCCCGTCTGTTATCTTCCCTTTCCCTTCTCTTTAGTTTTGGTATACGGTGCGTTGAGGGCACCACAGACCCCGACACAGGGCACGGTTCACGTGCCCACCCAGAAGGGAGGGATAGCGTGCCTTTCCTTTCTCCGTGACCTCCTCCCCCTCTTCACTTTATAGCAACCTCTCTGGACAGATATGAATTCCGAAAGACTTCTACTTCTCTATAGCCGGTGGGCGTTTTATGAACGAAATTTATTTTTTTTTTTCGGTTCTGCCGCGGCAGTCATATCAGTCCCGCTAATCTCTTTTTACGCGGATATCACAAAACATTTACGCCTCGGCAGGAGAGTACTCCCGGGAACCTCCAATGGTCTCGACAGAGCCGAGGAGTGCCACCTCAGACGGCTCCAAACCGGGTCTTTCTTAGTTCCCGCCGTACTAAAACACGTAGACCCGACATTCACGGGCAGGTGAAAATTCTGCGGGCAGTATGCTGACATATACACCACATGGTGTGGGCCTGCCGGTTAAATACAAATATGGCAGTTATAAGTCAGCCAACTAGGGAGGGCTGGGAGGCGGCCCTGTCCAGATCGGACCTGGAGGCCCAGCGGGCCCTGGTCCAGAGAGCACGGGCAGCGGCGGCGGCCAGTGGCGTCCCAGAATAGGGACTGCCACCCAGGTCAACGAGCATCCACACCTCCCTTTCCCAGTTCAGTATACAGTGCTGTAATCGATGTTTTCTCCTCCTCCTCCTCTCTCCAGATGAGGCATTTAATGCTGTCCCATTGAAAATATACCGCCACGAAACGAATGTCGAAGGTTACATCCGCGTTCTCGCTAACGACAGAAACCAAGCCTCCTTCCCCGCTCGTCGCAAACTGCCAATCCCGCAATATATAACAACAGCCCTCGTTCTGCCGTGGTGCACCGTCCTTCAACATATATCGGCTCACGCGCGACATACTCTCTCGCTCTGACAGTCACTGTCGGCCTGTGCCAGGTTGCACTGAGCCCGACGGTATACAACCAATTAATTTTTGTTTCTTCTTTTTTTCCTTCCTTCTGACTTTCTTCTATTCATTCATTCGTTTGTATTTTTTTATTTCGATCTTTTTTCATGCGTCTGTTCCTTATTTACCATTTTATTACGCTAATGCAGCTCGGCACCGCGTGTAGGAAGTAATCGGCGGCTGCGTAAAAAAAAAAAAAAAGAATCATATTTATTTATTTATTTATTTACCCTAAAGACCCAGAAGAGGGCATTACATAGGGGGGGAATGATTAAAAGAAAGCACACATAACAAATCAACTCATAACAAATGATGGTAAATATACAGAAGGCAGAGTTTGGGTAACATTTGGTTAATTGCAGTATAACACATTGAAACCGCAAAATTCAACACGTTCAAACAAGTGAGTAATAATTAGGGCAAAATAAGTAACTAAAAATACAATGGCACACAAAAGAGGCTCCGGAGCTGTTCAGCAAAAAAAGGCCCGCCAAAAAGTCACGGACACGGTAAATCATCTAGCACTCTATGATGCATTTTCATGGTGATTTGTGGCTCTACTGATTGACGGTTGACTGGTGTGTGATAGGCGACGACGAGTTAATTAAATCATTGCAATTAACTGATTACTATCAGAAATGAAAGAATGAAAGAATTGGAAAAAGGAGGGGGGGGGGGGGGGGGGGTTCAAAGGTGTCAAGATACTCAGAATGAAAAGCCAGTGCTTGATGATTCTAGTTAAGAAAATTTAGAGCATGTACGTTTATTGTTTTGGGGGTTTAACGTCCCAAAGCGACTGAGAGCGTGTAAGTGATCAATTAATTGAAACTATTGAAAAAGAAAAATGCGTTCATTTACACCATCCCAACCTCCTACACGACGCTGTTGCATTCCACACTCAAAGACGAAGCTCAAGCGTCCTCCACTTTTTCACTTATTTTAATGCGCACATCCGAAGGGTGCTCACCATGCCTGCCTGAAACAAGCCGAGCGCGCCTCCCTTATAATCGTGGCACCGAGAAGCAGGAAGCAGAGAAAAAAAAGGGGGGGGCTCCTCCCCTCCCGGGCTGGGACAAAGACGCCGAGCGAAACGAGAAAATCACAATCATCGTACACCTAAGCGGAGGCCGCGATCATTTCGTTTCCTCCGCTGGGCAAAGCGTCGTGGCAACTGCACCGGCAGCTGCACACACGCACACACACACACGCCACGAGTGGTGTGCCCGTGAGAATTGCTCTGCCGCCGCCGCAGCGCTCCGTGCTACAGCCATACACACACACACACACTCCTCCCGAGTGTAATCTGCAGGGTTATCAATTACCGAGGCTACGCGACCAGTTCGGCGCGCCGCCGACTCCGAGAACACGCACCTGAGAGCGTCGCACCGGCGGTGTCCTTGCGCCAGAACAGTGTATATATAGGCAGTTGTTGCCTTCTTATTTTCTCTTCTCAGCGTCGACGACCGTGTTTTTGCAGTAAGCGACATTCAACCGACGGCTGGAAAATACCGCGCTCCGTGTATTTTTTAAAAGCCCGCAAAATGCCTCTCGTACGTTTCCGCAGAGCCGCCTCGTCCCTACGCGCTAGAGCCGTCACCAGGGAGGCTCACATCAGGGTTCACAGCCGCACTCCGCCGGCCCGGTCCACGATATTTTAGACACCTCGCGATTTTGACACCGAGGGGCCGGCAGCGTAAGAAATAGGTCGGGATAACTGTGCCCCCGGGGGGGGGGGGGGGGGGGGGGGGGGGGGGGCACATATATACCGAGCGCAGGTGGTTTCTACGCGGTGCTCAATTATGCACCAACGTGTTACGCATTCACAGTAAAAACACATCTCGAATAGTTTGCTACCTCTGCACTTCCAAGCAAAAACTACCGAGGGCACTTCAACGAACTCACGTGCGAGCTAGTGCGGCGTAAATAGTGCAATTCTATTCCAATTCCATTCTAATTCTATCCAATTTCTATTCCTTTGTAGTTGGTGCAGTTGTAGCTACTATCACCGACTCCTACTGGTCGACATTTCGTGTTTCCTTGTCTCTGACGACGTCACACCGCTTCGACCAATCGCGAGTTTCGTAACGCCGCCACTTTTTTGCGTGACACCATTTTTTTCGCGTCGGTGAGGCACCTAAAGCTTTCAAGCAGTATAAGCCGAGTACACAGCGAGAAGCGGCGCACCCTAGGGCCCTGCAAAGAAAAACTCGACTCCTATACTATACAAAGACCGCCTTAGAAGAGATTCCAAAATGGCCGGTCGGCTTGGCACCGAACGACAAGAGGATCGCCCGCACTAAACACGAACAGGCGTATACATGACATTAAGATGGGAGTAAAGCTGTCCTCTGGCGCACTCCCTCCAATAAAAGGGACTGCGCTAGAGGACAAATTACTCCCTTTTAATTCCTTTCTGTTTACAGCAAGCCAGCACATAAAACGGAGCACATACCGCAATCAAAAGTTACGAGGACACTTTGGCAACCACAGTGTTGAGAGGCGAAAGCCGAGGACACTATGCCGTGACGACTTTGCCGCCGCGGTGGCTCAGCGGTTATGGTGCTCGGCTGCTGACCCGAAAGACGCGGGTTCGATCCCGGCCGCGGCGGCTGGAATTTCTTTGGAGGAGAAATTCTAGAGGCCCGTGTACTGTGCGATGTCAGTGCACGTTAAAGAACCCCAGGTGGTCGAAATTTCCGGAGCCCTCCACTACGGCGTCTCTCATAGCCTGAGTCGCTTTGGGACGTTAAACCCCATAAACCAAACCAAACCAAACTTCCGCTGGATGCGACGTCACACCGTTCCCGTGGCTATATCGATACCCAAATTATACATCTTTCGGGGGTCTTAAGGGTTAATTACGCTTAACTGCACATTTCTCCATCTAATTTGACACAAATCCGACGTTTTTCCGACCATTCCGCGAAAATTTTCACTATGCCGCGGCGACTTCCGGTGGATGTGACGTCACGCCGTTCCCGTGGCTATATCGACGGCCGCGCTATTTCGACATTGTTGACTGCAATTAATTAACTAAACGCTCTACAGTCGTCAAACGTGGCTTCTAGGTTCATTTTTTTTCCCTCTATCTGAAGCAATCATTCGTTTTCTCCTATCTGCCTTAGTTCCCGAGTTAACACGAGTTAAACGCTGCCATAGGTGTGACACCCTCTGCTAACGGACGACAGTATCAGCCATTAAATGCTTTCGCCTTAAAACTGGCCGCGGTGCTCGGAACGGGCAGAACGCGAAGCAACTCTAGAAAGCTCTCTTCCGCGTGCGCGTGTTCAAGGTCAACCCGCGCTCCTGCGCAGACGCGTGCAGACGATTCGCAAACGACGCCATAGCGACAACGACGCGCGCGGAAAGAACAATGAGAGAACGGTAATTACCAGCGCATACAATATTCCGCGTCGAGCGTGACGCAAAAAAAAAAGAGAGAGACTGCGACGCATTGCAGCACCGGACAGAGGGCTGCGACGACTAACTACATACGCACACACGGATAGCTCAGCGGAACACAGGCAAGCGACAATTGGCTTCACGTACACTACTACACCCTGTATACGTCGAGTACAGGCTCGACCCCGGCGGCGCGACGCCGTGTGACAGTTACGGACCGACAACTGCGCCATGCGGGGAGGACGGTCGTTCAGGTAGAATAGTAAAGAATAAAAAGGTACGGAGAAGGAAACAGGTAAAAAAACAAATAAAAAAAACGAAAGAGGGAACAGAAAAAAGAACACCCTGTAGAGAGGAGCGCGTGCGACAGCGGGATGCTATTGGGCTCGGCCGGCCGGCCGCCCCAGCGGTTCGTCTCCTGCATGGATCGCTGATCACAATGGCTTTACGTTATAGCCTTCTTTTTTTTTTTTGTCTTTTCCTCTTCCATTCAAGGCCTGCCGATGTTTCTGCTGCTTGTTTGTCTGGCCCGTAGCGCACCCACCACTCCTAACACCGGTACGCCGCGCTAGAAGAGGATCCAGAGATTTTTTCACCGCCCGGCGACCGTCGGTACACAAAAATAGTCCCCTGCAGAACGCGCAAGAAGCGCCCTACATGGGTGGCGTTTCGCTTTATCGGACGAGATTTTTTTTTTTGCTTGAGGCGGGCGGGCGCCCATGCTATACTAAAAACAGGCTACAGTTAAAAACGTTGCACGCTACATCAGTATCACGTTTCACGCGAGTTTCAAACTGTAGATACCGAGTGCAGTATACTATGCCATATACCCGCATCCCTTGTATAGAACGAGTATCAACTAGCACGGCGGTTTGAAGCGTTCCAAAGAGAGCAGCGCGAACACTGCGGACACGGAAGAAACGCGAAAAGTGAAGTCGTGTATGGCGAGACGCAAAAAAGTTGCTACTTTCGGAACGCGTTTTATCTTTTTAGGGCTGGCGCAATCTCTCTCTCTGCCTTTCTGTTCCGCCTTCTGCTCTGCACTGTAGAATCATCGACGCGGGGAGGCGGTGTTCGGTAAAATTCCTCGACGCGGAAAGCAAGTAAGGAGCGAAGTTCATGTTCGGCGAAACTCTCACTCGAATACAGCGCCTCCAAGAAAACAAACGGCTGGGTGAGAGCGGAGCAAAGAGGGTAAGCCTTTTACAAAGCACGAAGCTTGACAAACGAAGGAATCATTGAAAACACCCAAAGAACAGCCGTAAGACTATAGAGGTTAAAGCCGCACAGGTTCCTCGTAGAATCTTCGCAGTTGAAAAAGAAAAAAAAAACGCTGGGGGGTTCGAACCCGGTGCCACCACCACCTGTCCGGCACAGCCGTTCCACTACCAGAACTACAGCCACGCTGCCCGTAGCAAACCGTACGGCGAGGCGGAGTCGACTTGACAACCCCTGCTTTCAGGCGGATTTTGAACAGTGATTGACCATTCGTTGACGTTCGCTCGGTTTTCACGATCCAAAACAACATCCACGACCATGGCGAAGGCCTCCGGGTTAATTCCGACCACCTATGGGGTTCTCTAGCGTAAACCGATGGCCCAACGCAGGTCCGGCTTGAGTCTCGCCTCTACAGAAATGCGGGCGCGCAACGGCCGGGATTCGATCTCTCGACCTTCCGCAGCCGAATGCCGTGGTCACTGAGCAACCGACACGAGTTTATAGCTTCTTACTTTCCCCAAAGCACAGCGGACTGAAAACACTGAGGTACGACATAACGTGTACGGTCGTCAGTCGGTATAGGGAGTATTCAGTGACGTATTGCCTAAATACGTCGCTGATGTGCCAATTTGTATTCACTGACACGTCCCTGATGCGTCACTGATACGTCAGTCAACATCGTTTTCTTGTCTCTGGAGCACAGCGAAAGCTTGCGGGCGTGTTATATGGGATTATCGCCTCTTGCTCCAGCCCGCACTGCTGAAGCAACGCACTGGACCACAAAATGGCGCCTGTGACGTCACGTGAATTTACACAGTGTTCAGCTTTGCGAGAACTGATTGCGCGAGCAGTGCTGCCCCAGGATTTTGTGGATAATCAGTAAGTTTCGGGGGCAAAAAAAAAAAAAAAATATCGGCGGAAATAGGTATACTCCCGCAGAAATCGAGCCACTCCGGAGTCGATTTTTTTTTTTTTTGCGACACGGAGTATCCTAACTTTCTAGCCATTGCGTCAATACGCGGAACGGCCGGGTTTCGGAAGCTGTACACAGCGGGTGTAGTAATGACGCTGTAATGAACCCGTGTAATTTTAAAAGGACAACCGACACGCGAGTTGGTGTATGTACGTGGTGAACAAATAGCGCCGAGGGAACACGAAGGTATACGGACAGGACGACGCAGACAAGCGCTTGTCTGCGTCGTCCTGTCCGTATACCTTCGTGTTCCCTCGGCGCTATTTGTTCATCGTGAACTTTAGGGATCTCTGATCACTTCAATCCACAGCAGCTATAGTACCGCCAGTCATTCTTGGAAACACGGGACTTTCGTAATCAATAAGACTCCACAGCAAGACATTCCCATTCATTGAATCAACCAGCTAGCAAATCCGAGCAAACTCGCAGAACAGATAACGTGGGTCCAGTTGATATGGTGTCAGACTGCACATCTGGACAGCAACGCAACGCAGGTTTCATGCAGGTTTCAGGTCGTTTCATGCCCCCCCCCCCCCCCCCCCCTTCCCGTCTCTCGCGCTGTTCAAATCTGCAACATAACCCCGCAATCTTCATGATCTCATCCGCCTTACTGAATGTCTGCCGTACATTCGCCTTTCCATGGGATGCTCTGCGTTATACCCTAAGGGACCCCCCATCGGTTGTCTTCTCTTCGCACTGCATGCCCTGCCCAAGACAATTAAGAAAAAGAGGAATAAGAGAAAGAAGAAAAAAGAATGAATGAAGAATGTGAGGAAGAAGTCGAGAAGGAACTTGCATTTCGTATCAGAATACACACGCACAAACCCATCAGTCTAACGCACAAGCCCATCAGCAGCCAAAACAGATACCAAGCTGGGATCCCGTATACGACAGCTCATCGCTGAAATAACCGCGTCAGGCCATGGCTCGACTGGCCATACTTTTCTTCTCAGGATATCATTAAAGGGGCTGCGAAACACTGCCTGGGGGGATACCGGCTATACTTCAGGTGGGTTCTTTATGTCACACAGATGCTGACTTGAAAAGAATTACAGGAATCGGTGCACAGGAACGGGAGTTACTCAGTGAAGAAATTTCAAAATACAAGCAAACAAAACGCTGCCCTCAACTCGATTTTGGCAGGGCTTCCCACTCCTATTTCGCTCTCCCAATGACGGCACCTGGCGCAACCAATCAAAACAGCCAGCCAGAGCACGTCGCGGAAGTTTGTACTCCATGGTTGCCTGCTCTCTGTAACTCGTTCTTGCTGAGACTGGCAGCGTTGTTTCCATGCCAGAGCGCCCCTGGTGGTGTATTTTTATTTTACTTGCTTTGCAGGGCTTTTATCTAAGACAAGCAAGTTGTTTTTGTTGATCTAATTAATACATCGTCAGGTGACAAAATGTGTCTCTATTTATTCACACAATTTGCAGTATATTTACTGTTTGTCCGGTCATCAAGCTCGCGCCAGGTGATGTCATATCCGCTGCTAAAAACCTGCCACTGTGTGGCGACACCATCAGAGCCATGAAGTTGTTTCTGGGAGGACATTAAAATATTAAAAAACGGAATGTACGCGGTATTACCGACGCCAATAGCACCATTATAACTCACTGTATGCGACCAACAGGGAAAACAGTCAAATAAGATTGTGTTTCTGGGCCCCTTTAACAACACTTTCTTTCCCCTGAACAATTCCGATCTCTTCCCTTCTCTCTTTTTTTTTTTCTGCGACAATCCAAAGCTCGCAACCGAAATAAACGAATACGCGGCTGTCGCACTGAGTAACAGCGGAACAATTAAAAACATATTTTCTTTTTTCAACACGAGTCTCGTTTTCTCGCGGTAGACGATGTCTGCAAAACCGTGACAGCGGGCATACGAAATATAGGTTTAGGTTGGTTTATTAGGGTTTAACGTCCCAAAGCGACTAAGGCTAAGAGACGACGTAGTGGAGGGCTCCGGAAATTTTGACCACCTGGGGTTCTTTTACGTGCACTGACATCGCACAGACATACGAAATATAGTCAGTACAATGAGCCTATATGTAACTCTAAGGACGTGACGATTGCTGCGTCGCCCATGGGATGCCTGCAATGGCAGTAATGACCCGGTTTTAATAATGAATGTGGCATTAAACGAGTCGCATGTGTTTTATGCACCACTTAGTGCTCTAAACCCCAGTTGACAGCACTAAACAGGCAGATGCCGCTAGTACAGGTGACATCTATCAAGGTTGCCACGAACCTCTCCTGCCAATGGCAGCGCCGCTGCGAGTATAGCGGCGGCGTTTAACAACATTTTTAAAGGACGATCAAGCAAGGTTAAACAATAAAATCGGCTCTAATTACTTGAACGGGCGAAGAATAGGCCGCCTAAACTTGATACGGAGCCGCCGCGGTGGCTCAGTGGTTATGGTGCTCGGCTGCTGGCCCGAAAGACGCGGGTTCGATCCCGGCCGCAGCGGCTAGAATTTCTTTGGAGGAGAAATTCTAGAGGCCCGTGTGCTGTGCGATGTCAGTGCACGTTAAAGAACCCCAGGTGGTCGAAATTTCCGGAGCCCTCCACTACGGCGTCTCTCATGGCCTTAGTTGCTTTGGGACGTTAAACCCCACAAAATCAATCAAATCAATAAACTTGATATGAACACAAAAATAACCGTCTGTGTGACGATGGGGCACCTCCCTCCCTGGTGTCTACCATGTTAGCCTTAACTACAGAACACAGCATACGGCGCAATACCATCCGCTCAGACTTTACTTTCTTTGCAAATTTAATATAAACACTGCGGTATAAAACCCGAGTTCTGCCGATATTTCTCTTTAACATAGAGATGTATCTAACGTTTCAACTATAACTTTCAAAACTCTTGACAGCTCGCTGCGCTGTCCTACATTTTAAGTTAAACCCCTTTCGTTAGCCTCCACGCGCCTGAGTATACTGGCAAGGTGCAACCCTTGCATACTTTCATCTTGAAGGACATTCATCAGCTGCTTTTCGTAGCCCGAAAGTACTTGCAAAAAATGCACCCCACCCCGTACGTTGTCTCACTCGCTAGTTCGAGTTGTTTTAAAGACGTCTTCAAACGTGCAAAGCAAATTATCGACATCGCAACGGTGACGACAAGGAGACAGGCAAACAAAAGTGGCTTCGGCGAACTGCCTACGGAAGAATTTGTGGCGACAAACAAAACCAAGCAAACAAACGAACTCGGCGGCGGCGATAACAGCAGTGCGAGACCACGGCAATCGGAACGCGCGTCACGGTGTCACTTTCAAGGCCGCGTTGTGTTTAGTGTTGACAGCGGAATTCCGAGATAAGGCTTCCGAAAGCACCGCGACGACAATCTCTAACATCGGCTGAGTGGCACGGTCGCGATGCTTCCGTAGAAGCAGTACCTGGCCACGGTCTCACGGGGCAGACAAAATGATAAGGCGGCCGTGAATCAAAGCACGCGAAGAAAGCCCCCCGCGGCAATAAACATTTCCACACAGCCGTCCATTCGTCGAACATTGACAAGTACGAAAGGCAACGGCAATTATACTGGGTGTTTCAGCGAAGACGTTCGGCAAATTTTAAAAACAGGCTTTTTGAGTAACAATAGCGCTCTTTCCCGCATAACACCGTCAGTGGTGTAGTACATTAGAATACAGCTAAGACGTGCCAACTAGAAGGCTGGTTAACTAATATTGAATAGTTAACTGTTTAATTAGTATTGTTAGGCTCCTTAATTACTAAGAGACGTGCAGCCCGCTGTAAGTAATATCCATACCAGTTTTTAGAATTCCGAAAACGCGGTTACCCTCGTCGGTGTGACCCAACAAATTTTGACTGCGTCGCGACAAATGCATGCGCTCTCGAGAAGCTTGGTGGCAAAGCAACCTCTCCAGTGTACGTAACTCGTCAAAATAGCCAAAATTTGTAGGGCCACATAGCCGAGGGTAAACGTGCACGTTTTCGAAATTCCAAAAACAGATATTGATATTACTTACGGTGAGCTGCACGCTTCTCAATAATTAAGGTGCCTAACAGTAATAGCTAAACAGTTAAGTATTCAATATTAGTTAAACCAGCCTGCTAGTTTGCAGGTCTCAGCTGTATTTGATGTAGTACACCGCCGGCAATGCTATGCCGGAAAAAGGCGCGCTTCTAACTCAAGAAGCCTATTTTTAAAATTTGCAGAAATTCTTAACCCGTCGCGGTGGCTCAGTGGTTAAGGCGCTCGTCTACCGAGCCGGGGTACCCGGGTTCGAACCCGACCGCGGCGGCCGCGTTTCGGTGGAGGCGGAACGTAAAAGGCGCCCGTGCGCTGTGCGTAGTCAGTGCACTCTAAAGATCCCCAGGTGGTCGAAACTATTCCGGAGACCTCCACTACGGCACCTCTTTCTCTCTTTCTCCTTTCACTCCCACCTTCCTCCCTTCCCTTACGGCGCGGTTCAGGTGTCCGCCGAGATACGCGAGACAGATACTGCGCCATTTCCTTTCCGCAAAAACCAATTTTAAGAAATTCTTAGGGAAAACGCCCGTACGTCTTGGAGTGAAAAGTCCCGGGACTCGAATAAACTAAATCGGTTTGTTGATGTACACTCTATACACACGGCATTGGCGTGAGTCTATAAACCCTGAGCGAGCTCACGCAATCAATTCCCACCTCTCTCGCCAACGCGAGACCTCTATCAAGGCGCTCCGTACCCACTTACAAAAAAAGTTTTCGACAGTCTATCGAGTGTCTATACACTGTCTATATACAAATCCTGGAGAACGGTCTATAGACGATACAAATGCCATAGACAGTCTATAGACAATCTATAGATTTATGACCATACACTATTAGTACACTTTTGTCTATAGACAGGCTATTTTTGCATTCTTGTTGAAGCAATGCTTTTGAAGGAAACCTGAATGTTATTTGTCATGTGCCTTTATATTTTGAGTAGGTTTATTAGGTAGGTTTATTACGGTTTAACGTCCCGAAGCAACTAAGGCTATGAGAGACGCCGTAGTGAAGGGCTCCGGAAATTTCGACCACCTGGGGTTCTTTAACGTGCACTGACATCGCACAGTACACGGGCCTCTAGAATTTCGCCTCCATCGAAATTCGGCCGCCGCGGCCGGAATCGAACCCGCGTCTTTCGGGCCAGCAGCCGAGCGCCGTAACCACTGAGCCACCGCGGCGGGGTGTTTGATGCTCTTCAACAATGTGTTCCCGGCCAACGAATTTTGTACTTGTCGGAAATTTTTGTTGCTTTGTTTTTACTGTTGTTCCCCGCTATGTAATGCCCGCTCGGGCCTTTAGGGTATTTCAATAAATAGACTGTGAATAGACAAAAACAATATCAACAGGAAGTCAATAGAGTCAATAAGAAGTCTATAGAAGGTCTATAGACTATTTTCATAAGGGCCTGCACGAACCGAAAGTAACCGCGACTCACAAACAGACACCCGGCCGCGTTCCGACAGAGGTGCAGCGCTTTCCTGTTGTCAAACCAACGCCAACCGGGGTGGTATTCTCCCGGTGTCGCCTTTTGCGACATGTCGCAGTCGCACTTCGCTGATTGGCTCGAGCCGCGGTGACGGCGGCGTGACAACACGGATCCGCCTTCCTGCTACGTCGTCGTGACGTCGCCCCAATTTACTACGCTTAGTCGAACAACGGAATGCGCTGAAGTGATTCGCGCGGGCGCCGGGCTACCGTTAGCGTACGAACGCAATCGGCAGTTGCGGCTTTTGCGCCCTTGGCGTGAAAACATGGCGACGTCCTTTCAAGCGAGAGCCGCCCGCTTCAGCCAATTCAGCAGTCCTTGCGATTCCGGTCGGCATGTTTACCGGCAACTACTGGTGTTGTTACTTTTCGCTATGACTTACCTTGCTTCGACGATAAAGTTTAAGCTGCAATTCAGCCTAGTTTTTTAGATACGCTCTCGATTCTGGAGCGCGCAAGCCTAATGGGACCTCCAGCTACACTGCTACCGTCTGCAACTGCCCGAAACGCAGCCGAAACCTAGCACAACCGTCCGGAACGAAAGAAAAATAGATTTGGAGCTTTTTCGCGGTGTTTTATAGACTTAAATGAAGTAAAGCGAGTTTATATTAAATTTGCAAATGTTTTTTTTGAACATTAGACGTCATGTGATGGCAAATATTCTTGCTATAAAAGATACGAAACTACTGCTGCTAGTGATCAGCAGTGGTAAATTGTCGCTTCTCCGAGTGAATGAATGCACCGCAGACGAAAGTGCCGGCGGCTTTTTCCGTTTCTTCGAGCATCTGTAAGCACTTTTTTAGGCCCCGCCCATATGCGACATGTCGCAAAAGGCGACACCGGCAGAATACCACCCCCGAAGCTCGCTCGACACGCGCTCGGAGGCGCTCCCTGGACCGTTTCACGGGCAGGCTGTGAGTGGTGGTGGGCAGGCCTTCCATCCGTTCCCTTCCCACCACCGACGCCGCTTCAGAAGGAAGCAGCAGCGGCGACCACCCCGTCGTCAGTGGCCGTGGGAGGACGCTCACGCGCCCGCAACTTGGCCAGAGGAGCCGGGGAGGAATGCAGGCCTCACTACGCCTCCTCGCCACACACACACACACACAGTATTAAGGTCGTACACGAAGAACGGGTCCATGAAGAGGGGGAGAGGCAACACACGCCGATAAGGACGCGCGCGTGCGCGCCACACCGCTCACGCCGCGGCCTCGTCCAGGAGACTCGCGCGAAGACGACGACGACGGTGACGTTCGATGACGACGAAGGACACGAGCGAGTTACATACGCAAGAGCGAGGGCGCGCGCGC
This sequence comes from Amblyomma mixtum, assembly GCF_055824585.1. Taxonomy (NCBI): domain Eukaryota; kingdom Metazoa; phylum Arthropoda; class Arachnida; order Ixodida; family Ixodidae; genus Amblyomma; species Amblyomma mixtum. The sequence goes on along the minus strand of NC_143015.1, from coordinate 67,252,945 downwards.
GCCTCAAGTTGCCAAGCGCGAGACGGACGCAAGTCTTCGATCGCATGGCGACACACATACACTGCGAGCGATCTTTCTCTTGTAACGAGTTTCCCGTGCTCCTGACATGTGAACGGCTACGGGCTACTGTCCTCAGCTGTCCATAGACGTATGCTGTTCGTAGACTATACGGGCTATACTTTATACAGATGCATACTGTTCACAGACGTCTGCTGCCCGAAGACTATACGGGCTACTTTATACAGACGTCTGCTGCCTGTAGACAATACGGGCTACTCTATATATACAGACGCCTGCTGTTCATAGAGGTCTATTGTCCATAGACGTCTGCTGCCCGTAGAATATACGGGCTGCTCATACAAAAGTCTGCTGTCTACAGACATGTGTACTGCCTGCGGACTTCTACCAGACAGACTGCTACTGTCATCGCCTGGGGTAAGGCTTATCAACCTGAGCCGACCACAAACCTTGTGTCTGCCATCATTATCATCAGGTTGCTAAGGTCTACAGATGTGTGGTGTGAATAGACTACGGGCTACATGCCTAAATACACTCCACAGACGTCTGCTGTCAACAGACTACGGGCTCCTGTCTACGGACGTCTGCTGCCAACAGACTCCTGGTTATAGACGTCTACAGGCCAAGGGCAGAGGAGAAGCAGTGAAGACTAAGGGGATTGACGTCGCGCTGTAGACCTAACGACTCAAACCTGCGATTACTACAGACAGGGGAGAGGACGCTTTTCGTAATCGGCACCTAACCACGTCACAAGGTGCACGTATGCTACGCGATGGGCCGTTTTCAATCGACAACTTCGTAACCCGAGCAGCTGATTCCGGTCAGTGGGTGCTGCCGGGCGGGCTGATCCTGCGTAATGCGGTGAATTCAGCTCAGAAACAAGAGGAGGGACACCAGAAAACACAGAACATTCAAGATGTCATATGTGTCTTATTGTGTCCCTCGCCTGGTTTTTGCGCCGAATTCACCCAATTATGGACACCACTTGTGTCGTCTGCATCGGGGGCGCGATGCATTCACATCACGGCACAATAAATGCTATGGGAGAGCAAAAAAAATTGCACCGCGCATTAGTCCTCACTTAATTAGAGTCCTGACTGTTTGCGCCCACTTTCGTCAAGGTCACAGACCGACTACAGGCGCCAATTCTCGCTTCGACACGCTCGCAAATACAGAAGAAATATGGCCGACAAAGAAAGTGGCTGAGGCACCTAAGGTTCCGTGTACAACAAATTTGGCCATCAGCATCTGGTTTGGTTTATGGGGGTTTAACGTCCCAGAGCGACTCGGGCTATGAGGGACGTCGTGTGAAGGGCTCAAAAAATTTCGACCACCTGGGGTTCTTTAATGTGCAGTGGCATCCCACAGTACACGGGCCTCTAGAATTTCGCCTCCATCGAAATTCGACCGCCGCGGCCGGGATCGAACCCGCGTCTTTCGGGTCAGCAGCCGAGCACCACAACCACTGAGCCACCGCGGCGACTTCTAATTCCCAATAGTTAAAAAGTCAATTAATAAATATTGGTTGATTAGTTTACTACTTAAAACAAATCACGGCTTTTCTGGTGTCCGCCAACCTTGTTAATACTGTGCCGCAAGAGAGAGAGAAATAACATCAGCCCCCGCTGGCTATCAGCATCTTTCAATAAAATAAAATCGGAGCCCTGCTGGGACAGCAGCACTGTAGCGAAGGCGAAGCTTTGACGGCGATTACATCGTCTATTCTATTCACTGTAGCCTTTCAGTTTGGGTCATACAGCAACATATACAAAACATAAGAAAACTGATTCGGTGTAACGCAGGTCGCCAAACTGCGCCAGTCTAGCGAACTCTGTTGTCCCTTCCACACGCTCAGTGTCAAACGAAACGCGAACAAGATGACTGTGAAATGAAAACACCAAAAATAGGAAGATCACAGCTGAGGAAGGCTGAATACTAGCACCCTTAATTTTTCACTACGAAGAATGTGCGAAGACCGCTATTTAGAAGAGTTATTCGATAAATAGGTCCCGCCTTTATTTCCTTTCTCGAAAGTAACATGTTGTGCTTCTGCGGTCGCGTTTCATTTGACGCTAAGTTAGAGTTCTCGAACTTGACGCTTTCTGTCAACGTGTGCTTGTGTCCGACGAACTGAGCCCTGTTCTAACCGCAGCTAGCGTGGTTCCTTCATGTTAGCTAGGCAGCGCGCATGCTACGACACCCACTGATAAAGACCAATCTTATCGCCTCCTTTTATTCCGGCTTTCCCGCGATATCTCAGCATGCTGCGAAAAGAATAAGCCACTGCGTGCTCCCTCGAGGACCGATATCTCCCTCTATCGCCCGCCTGAGATCCCGCAATCAGCAACACTCTTCTCAAACAATCGTGTTGTGCATGTACACACTTGTAGAAAATTGACAGTGTGTGTGTCCAGTTCGAAACCAAAAGTAATCGCCTTTCTTTAGGGCCTCAATTTTCAAAGGATTCCCCACCCCCCTTTTTTTTTTTAAACAGAAATAGCAAGAAGCGTAAGTAAGCGCTATGCAACAGCTGAAAGGAGTACAGAGGCCGAATGCTTGCTTGAGAAGTGCGGTAAGTTTTTTTTTTTTTTTCTCCACCCCCTCTCGTTCGAACGGAAAACTTCGGAATGTTTCGGATAAGTTCGGCATCATGCTATTCTTCGGGGTCGGGCCATGTTCGCCCGAGTTCGCCGAGAATGGGAGCTATATAGGAGCATTTCGTTATAATAAACAGGCTCTGGCTAACCGCTACGTTCCGTCTATCTCGCACCGTTCTCATCACTGGCGAGTAAGCGGCCGTCAGGCAAGAAAGAATTCCCTGCAAAGTCCCTGACGGCCCAAACGACACTCGCCCATTCAGCGCAACGCGATCGGCGAAACTGTTCTATGGGTGTCGCAGCCACTGTTAGCTATAACATCGCCGCTGTCTGACGCATTTCCTCAGTACTGAGAGCCCATACACTGGTTCCGCAGGCTGCTACGATCAGTAGACCGATACGATCTACACGGTACACCGGGCACTAAGCAGTCCCTGCAGTACGCGAAAGCACCGAGGCATATCGGAGGCGATGCATTTGGGCTGAAATCGTTTTTCTCGACACTATATAAGGGCCCAATCGGGCCGAAAAAAGTGCAGGCATACGTAAGTGAATGTATATTTTTACCCCGCACGTATACGACACGCATATAGGCGTGCTAATCACGAGTGCAGTGTTGGAAACCAGTTTCGCAAAAGCTTAATTAGGCGACCGAAACCGGTTGGTTGCCTCGGGCAGACGAACTGGCACACAGAAATGATACCTCTCCATTCAGCTGCCACGCAGTTCGATCGTTTTCCCTCTCTTAATTCACCCCCCCCCCCCCCTCCCCGGTTTTTCCTAGTGTTTCCCGTGACGCATACAAACCTATACCCCCACCGTTAATAAGCGGTGATCGCCAAAGAATACATACAAGCATGTATATAGAAGTAGTGCTGGGGCAATCTCCACGAACAGTGACGGCGCGAAGCCATTGTGTGTGTACAATCGGCAACGCTGCAATGACACATCGGGAACCCTGTACAGCGCGGCCGTGGCCCTCAGACTATATCCAGTCTCGAAAAGAAGCCTCAGCGTCGGCGACCCCTGCAGAGAATCCCATCCACCTTGAACAAGAAGGGGACGCGCGGCCAAGGCTTCCCGAGACGGACCAGTCTGGGAGCCAAATACAAACCCCAGCCAGACCCAAAGGGTCGTCCGCCGCAACCCCACCATCCAATCGGGTCTTCGAAAGCTTAGAAGCACGGAAAGCCTATGAGCCCATACCGAGTTGGCTGGTGATGTCTGTATAGTTCTTGGCACGAAAAAGAACGCGGCCGACACACAGAAGCACAGCGCAATTAAACATGAGTTAGTGCTATGTCGCAAGCCTCACTGCAAACCGTTGCTTACCGACAGCGAATTTACCTTTAAACAAAAGATTCAGACTAGTGGCCTCTGCTATCTTTAAAGCAGGTCCAAGATGATTTTGCACACTCTCGGGAGTGCGAGGTAGAGTTTCTGGTAAGAATATTGGGCCTAGGCGGCTTGACGTCATCACCCGAGTAAACTAGTACTAGTAAGCTAGTACTGTCTTACACCTCCGAATGGGTCGCTCAAAGGCGTCGTGCAGACAGTTACCGCTGCAGAGCAGCCTAAGCATCACGTAAAGGGCCACCAATTTTTGTTGAGGGTATTATGTGCTTGAAACCAGCGCGCCAGGTCCCTGACTGTCTTTGCATTTGATACCTTATAAATTAAAGTGCAGGCACTCGTTACAACGAAATTCGTTTGATAGAGACAAAAGGGGCACAGTGCCTTGGCAATGTGCACTGCACACTCAGTTTGGTACAGAAGTGCTCGCGACACATGGAAGTCGCGGGTTAAGACCCCACCGACAGGGGGCGAGCGTATTCTTTCCAAGTATCTGCATTGTCACATGATCTACCATGCGATGATTAAACACTTCTGTGCTCTAATAAATAAATTAATTTACTAAGCGCATTCAAGTTCTTCGGCCATTCGAACAGCTCAAGTCAAGGGACAGCACCGTGACCAACAGTGCGCCTTACGTACATCCTATTCACTGCGAGACGCAGCAGACGGATGTGGCTACACGGACTTTGAAGCGGAGCTGGCAACACAATGAAGATGACCCCGGGGACAGACGCGAGATCCGGAACGCCGGACGAGACTACCAGACGGCGACTCAGAGGGAGCCGGACATGCGGTTATTTACGCGCGATAAAAAAAAAAAAAAAAGAAACACGACGAGGTCAGCATGCCCTACACAAAGCCGTCAAGGCGTGATTAGAAAGTGTAAACGAAAGATTATCGCGCCGTCCACTACGAGACGGCGGCGACCGACAAGCGAAACGACGCTGCAACAAGAGGCCAACGCGCGCAGGAAAAAAAAAAAAAAATGCGGTGCAAAACGGAAACCGCCGAAGGTCCCGCGTCGTGGCGGCGACGGTCGCCAAAAAACGGGTGCGTGTGAACTTTCCCGCGCGCTGCCCCGTAGGCAACCCGGACGGATCGAATTAGACGACGGCCAATCGCTGCCAACGAACCGCAGGCAAAATCGCCCATGGGATTAACCGGCGCGCGCCGAGACTGCGGCGTCGAGCGTTTAAAGCGGCTTGTCACCCTCCTCAAAACTGAGCCGATGCCAGGTGGACCGTTGCCGCGCTATGCAGCGGCGCGGCCGCACGCATGAGATATGCAATTCTCTGAATCAGCTGGCCACTGTAAGTAATGCCTGTAATGCATTCACGCCGACTGCGGTGCAGTCGACTTAGTGTAAACCGGAAGCACGTGGATATAATTCACACCGTTTAGCATGCTGTGGCCCCAGTAGCCTTTCTGTCACCGCTAACGGCATAATGCGCATGCGCGTCGAGGTAGGCGGGGCTAGCGCCGCAACAGGCGCGAACGGAAACGACCGCCGGTGAACAAGCGATTAAACTTTTTGAACTCTAGCCATAATAAAAAGGCACTGCAGTCCCACTTGATGAAATTTGCACGCCTGTGCGCACTTATAAGTACCATGACGTATCGGCTAAAACGAACGAAGCCCCCGTCACAGCGGTTTTAACCCAACAGTTTCCATTGCAATAGTGTACAAATGGGCTAATCCTGAAGCATTGGGGACAGCAACATTTTGGCTGGGGGCTACAGCTACATAACCCACTTGGCTTTGCAGTGTCGCACCTTCCAATAGGCTCTCAAAAATTCATTTCATGCAATTCTGCTAGAATAAAATTAATTTGTCCTGGATGTCAACCCTGCCGTCACAAGCATTCAAATTTATAGTAAATTTGTCTTCGATGTTCACCCAAATTTACAGTAAATTTGTCTTGGATGTCAACTCTGCCGTCACAAGCACTCAAATTTACAGTAAATGATAAATGACCAAAAACCACTGCTCAAGCTTCAAGCATTACAACACTTTCAAATCTCTTGCCACACCAGGTTTGTGCACTAGCAAAAAGTATAGCTCTGTTGTGATAAATCCAGGCATTCTGTACAGACGCCCGGTTTGCATGCCATGATAACTGGCAATGCAGAAGACCTATTGCATCATTAAGCATTTCCAGTCTCGCCAAGTGATTCAAGCACACCTCTAACAGCAAGACTCTATTCCATGTACTCTTGGCAGTGATCCTATGGCCTTTCCCGCTGATCGTAAGTGAGGCACATTACTACAAGAAGACGCTCAAACCACACTACCAACAACTTTGGCACACACTGCAGACACCCCCAACCTCTTCCCACCTTCCTCTAGCCACAGCACAAGTGCACACCCACTGGACAATCAGAATGAACACTTTCCTCATTCCAACCTGTTTATACCTCTACCATTACCTCTCTCATCCCCTTTGTCCCAACTGCCCATGCAAATGTAGACAACACCCTTTTCTCTTTTCCCACAGCCCCATAATCCCCCATTATCCTAGATACCCTCCTCACCACTGGTGAGGGTGGATGGCGTTTGACATCGCAAAGTACAAGAGCCTCTTGCATTTCGCCTCCATCGAAGTAAGGCTACCATGGCCGGGATCGAACCCGTGCCTTCTGAAAGTCAGCGGCCAAGCACAACCACTGAGCCACCACAGAAGTGATAGTGTCAGAAGGCACATTTGCATAAAGAAAGCAGAAATTCGATTCAAAGAGGGATACCTCTGCATTTCTGCAGGACAGATGTTTGGCTATGGCGTTTTTTTGCCGATTCATCAGGGGTTTGCGAGAGACGGCATGATCTCTTTTCATTACATTACCCACCATTACACCTTGGGCAGGCGACTTTATCCCCCTCCGACTGAAACGCTGTCCAAAGCACGAGAAACTACGTGGAGATGGCTTCAAACGCGCTCCCTGACGAATCCCGCGCAACTGTCACTCATGTACCCCTCTCAATACGAACCCCAATGTTTCTGCTGTGGAGAACGCACCCCTTACGACCACATCTTATGGGACTGTAGGGAAGAGCCGCCTTCGGCGGAGCTAGTACAGATCCCTTCTCTTGAGTGGTGGAAGGCTGCGCTGAGGAGCTTAGACCCGAAGACGCAAGTCCGGGCCGTCGAATGGGCCAACCAGGTCGCCAACAGCCATGGACTAGCGGCCACCTAACAAGGCCCTCCCATCACCAAGCTCTCTTTGACGAAATAAAATTATGTTGTCCAATCCAATTGGTTTTCTTTTTGCAAGCATAATCAACTGCTAGTAACACAAATGAGTTAAAGCAAGTACACCAACAATTCCAAAAGCAGTGTTGAGTTGCAGTGTGTATTTATCAGGACACAGCAGATAGTGCATAATTTATCATTTGGGAGGATGAGAACGTTTTCTGCCTAATTTTGGCACGTCCCTTAGAAAACTGTAGAGCTCATCTGCACTCTTTTTTAGAATTGTTCCTTTTATCTGCATTATGCACGTCTCTGAATCCTAACAAAACTACGAAAATTTTTCTCCCCTTAATAGCAAATCATGACTGAAAGTAATAATGAACTCGGGTTGTTTTAATTCCAGACTGGCTACACATGATCAGCAATTTTAACCTAGCCCCAAGGAGTTCCAAGAGCTAACAAATAACTGCAGTCATTGACAGGGGAAGAGACATTCCGTGTAGAAAATCTTACACTTAAGCGCAAGGCAGGAATGTTCTGTACTGAAGAACACAACAGAAACCACTCCATTTTCCACCACAGCATACTCCCACCGCACCTTATCACACATATCTCATCAAACCAGTCATCCATCTCGCATTCATGTGCCTAAGACTACTGTCTTTCTTTTTCTACCTTTCTTTCTTCATAGTTTTTTTTCAAGCTGCAACTGTTTGAAACAGCATTTCTCAGAATATCACTGCTACCACCTGTCCATAAAATTTCGTCAATAATGTATAACCAGCACCTTACATTCCAAATTCATCTGAGCTCTAATTACCAACATCACCCCTCATTTAAAATATCAAGTGCTGCCTTCAAGGGCATTTAAGGCACACCCATATCTTCATGTCCATCTTAAAATAAGCTTAGGCATCTCCTCATCACGCAGTCTTGCACGTAACAAGTGCGACTAATGAAGGGGACCACATTCTTGACTATTTCCAATGTAACCTGCGTCTAGCTCTGCCCTCTGTCAAAAAAACTTGCATAGTTGATATCAATCCATCCTATGTGGGATATGCATGCGTTGTTGGGGCCGCCCTCGTCATAACCTCATCAAGGCTTTGTTGTAAATGCCATCGTAGAACCTACTTCCTACTTATTGTTGTCAAGGTCCTCAAATGAATCCCATCCCAAAGTTACCCACCTAAACCCGTGCTTTTCAGAGCATTTACTACATCTTTATTAGAAGTTTCCTGACCAGGCCTACAAATTACCTGTCCTGCCATATCAGCTATCCATAAGCTGTCTACCACCTACATACCCCACAACTGCACTCCTTTATACTTCCTGCTCACAAACATCTAAAGACTGGAATAATCACTGATGCTTTATTTCATCCCCACTACCCCCCCCCCCCCCTCTTTTAAGTTGTGCAGTGAACAAATAACGCTCCAATGAAATGGCCAGTGGAGACGGATATGTATTTATAATGAAATACCCAGTGCAGATGCATTTGTATTAAAAATATATAAGGTGATGATAAGATCTGATAATTTGAACTGGAGAGATGACTCATGCAACTGTGTCATGTGAACATATAGTTGTATCCAGAGTGAATGCATCTGCTTGTCAAGGACAATCAATTAAAGCACAGCAGCCACATCAAAATGCAATTCATAGCACACTACACTAACTTAGACTGTACAAGTCATATGACATCTCTTGTTCAATATCAAACACCAATCAATTCTCACGGCTGCAAAGCAAGACATGAGTGCATTAGTTGCTGTCTATAGACACGCAAGAAGTCAGTGCCAGCACTGAAAACAAGCACTGCCGAAGTTTTGCTTTCCAATTTTAGCCTCTGAGGAGAGAGGCAAACAACAGTGCCAGCCAAGGTTCCATGCCAGCTGGCACTTCTGTACAGAACATGGCATCCAATGGGCAAGTTGTAAACCTATCAAACCCATCACTCGGGTAGCTCCAGTCTCTTTCCAAGGCAATGGAAGCTGAGAGAGATGGCGTGACAAAATATTTTTGGAATGCTCAACATCGCCAACAAATGAAACAATGCAGGCAAGGAACTTGGAAAGGTCAGAAGTTAAATATAGATGTTGCTCACTGTGGGCTAGAAAACCAAGGCTCACAAGCACAGCATTAATGTGCAGGAGATTTTATGGCTTTATTGCACGGTATGTCTTGACAACTGAATTCTGAAGCTTCAGATCCCAATGATTTTTGTTCCTTATAACCTATCTTTGCAGAGTCAGACAAACACAAATAATTGCATGGTATGCGTTTGGTTTGGTTTATGGGGGTTTAACGTCCCAAAGCGACTAAGGCTATGAGGGACGCCGTAGTGAAGGGACAACTGAACCCAAAGCTTCAGATCCCAATGATTTTAGTTCCTCATAACCTATCTTTGCATAGAGTCAGACACACACACACATAGTAGTGCTCCGCTACAGACTATGCCTCGCAATTTTCGACAGCATCCATAACACGTATCCCAATGGGCGCTGTGCAACAGGCGTAGCTTATTCCAACAAAAGCATACGCTTTACTGTAAATAATTCATTTTCGGTAAGGTTAGCATATCTTATCGCATAACCTGTCATGGGAAATGCTCCACTGACATGGTACAACAGCCTTCTAGATTTGGTTCAAAATTTTAAGAATGTTTCTCCGTGAAACTGACCGATTTGCACCCTGTTTCACTGTTTCTTAGACATCTTCTTTCCGCCTTGACTTGTGGATGTTTATGTGACAAATCAACTGTGAAGCACGTCGTCGTGGAAGGAGCAAAGTAAATTTCGACCTCCCCTTGGGCTCGTAAGTGTAACCAAAATTTTGCATTCTGCCTCCACTGAAATGCACCTACTACTATCAGGATCAGTCACTCACCAGCTAGAAAGCACAGCAACTCATCCACCATAGCAAGTCATCTTTTTTTTTTTCCTCCAATGTCCTTAGGGCATAGTACTTTCAAGCATGCATGCAGACTCGAGCAACAGCCGCGTACAGACTTTTTAGCACATTTCGAGTGCCAGCTACAAGTGCATTCAGCCTCGAGCACAATCAAAAATTGCTAGACATCACGGAAATTCAAAACAAATCTAGTTATATTGCCACCTTACTTATCATACTGCACCTGCTTAAGGCTGCAAGTCACTGATCTTGGAAAATACCACTGCAAATCAATGAAGGCATGCTTGCAAATTACGTTAATGCATTGCTGTTTACACAGTGTACTCTCGCATTAGACCAGCAGAATGTTCCCCACTCCCCACAGTGAGCTGTATTGCTAACTCAAAATTAATGATCACCGAAATGAAGTCTAAGCCATCAAAAGTTATAGCTAGATATATGAGCCGGGACACAACTTCTCTGAAGGTAAGTGTAAAGAGGTCATGTGTCAAATGTTGCTGCAGCAAGCGAAATACTATGTCAACAGAATGTTAAAGCCACAACAGGCTGCCAAGGCTGATAGCAAATTAACAGTGGTTTGGAGCTCAAACATGCAAACAGAACTGGTCCATAGAAGTCACTTCACAAAACAAGCAGACAAGGAAGCTAGCAATGCAAGGAAAGGGATAAACGACTACTAACAGAGTTTAAATTAAAGGAACACTTTGAACTGATTGAATGCGCACTGATATCACACTCCACAGTGGCGTCTTGTGATGTGCACCGATACCACAAAACGACTATGTGCTGTGTGATCAATGTCAGCGCACATTAAAATGCCTCATGTGGTCAAAACATGTCCGGAGTCCTCCACTATGGCTCACAGCCCATGTAACGGCAGAGAATATGGGACATTCATAATAACCAGACAAATGACACCAAAACAGTTCAGAGCGGCTCATACATATTATGCAAGAACCACTGCCGATCGAGAAGGGGAATGGGGTGGCAATACACTGCCTAATCAAGCGCAAGTTGCAAGAGCATGCAGAAAACTGGCCTGGAGCATTTCTCTCCCACACGTGGGCGTCGAACAACGCGATTAGCCATTAAACTCTACAGGATCCTGAGCTTTGCAATTAAAGTATTCCCATTATTCCACGACCTGAATTGCCGCCACGGCGCATACAACTAACTGCAATATGACGGTCGCAATCTTCCATCGTCCCCCGCGTTTCACTGGATGTAGCTTCGCGCACGCAATTACGCCCAGGCAATTACAGCTGGCTCGCAAAAAAACATTAATCGACATCCAGCGCGCCCGCGACATTAAAAGGAATCGGGAACAGCACGCTTTGGCGACACCGCCCCGGGAGTAGGTCGACTGTGCAACGACCGCCAGTCGGGGACCTTGATGCATATCTTACGCATCGAATGTGTGCGTGTGTTCGCGGGTGGCTGGGCTGGCTTCGCAAATGTTTGCAAACAAAAATGCAGACAACGCCAGTTGGCCAGGGAAGCTGCAACACGGTGTATATACAGAGACGTGTGCGCACTTCGGGTCAAATAAAGCGATGAGCTTGTGACGGGGACAGGGCTTTAGATCTAGTCCTTCGGAGGAACGATGCGGGAAAAATGACCCAAGAAACAACGTCCCATTTCTGCTGCGTTGCAAGCGAAACTTGCGAACGAGTTTTGTGCCAATGCGTTGTTGTACTACAGGAACTAAAATTTAGTGCTGCTCCGAAAAAGTGTTCGCTCCCATGATCCGTTTCTGAAGGTTGGTTGGTTGGTTTATGGGGTTTAACGTCCCAAAGCGACTAAGGCTATGAGAGACGCCGTAGTGGAGGGCTCCGGAAATTTCGACCACCTGGGGTTGTTTAACGTGCACTGACATCGCACAGCACACGGGCCTCTGGAATTTCTCCTCCAAAGAAATTCAACCACCGCGGCCGGGATTCTGAAGGTGTTTGATGGAAAATAAAACGTCGCGTAGGTCGCCCAGAAAACGCTGCTCGCTTCAACGACAGCCCATTTTCGCCGGCCCCGGCCCCGATGTGTGTCAACCTTCGGCGGCCGTCAAACCCTCCCAAGCGCAAGCGAAAAGACGTCGACGACGACCAACCAACCAACCAAGTCGTCGCGCACCGACGCACAACAACGCTCGCGCACACAGTCGATCGCGCGAGAAATGCGGTCGAGGTATGCGAACGATCCGGCGAGCCGAGCTCATCGTTTTTCCCAGCGCCCCTTCTCTTCTGCCGAAGTAGCGAAGGGAAGGCCGGCTAGGCCTAATGGGTACACCTGTTGGTTGGCTGCCTCGCCAATCGAGAAAGAGAGGCGGGGGAAAGAGGGCGTCCGTCCCAAATAAAAACGAAAAAAAGTTTGTTTCGCTTTCAAAGAGCTCCGATCCCGCGTCGCGCTCGGGTCCGGGCTCGGTAGAAGTCAGCGAGACGCAGGAGTTGCGATCCGTGAGCGGCGTCGAGCCCGAAAGGCCATAGCCGTGTCGGGGTCGCTACGAGGAAAATCAGCCGAGTGGCTAGAGCGGCCACGAAAGGCAAAAACATAAAAAGGGAAGAAGCGGGGATGAAAAAAAGAAGTCCTGCTGCTGCATGGCCGCAGGCGGTAGCATAGGAACGCGGCGACGGCGAAGGCTGCTGCCCAAGTTGGTGTAGGGCAGTCGGTCGGCGACCACCACAACGAAAACCGAAGCGCTCTTATATACATTTTGTTTCTGTTCCCACCGCACGTAGTACACAAATACCTAAGTCCGCGTAGGATAAAAAAAGAGACAAGCAGACACGCAAAACGCGTGCAGGTTTTTTTTCTCTCTACTCACCCGGTTGCTTTCGAGCGCCTCGGCGGAGTGGGCATCCTTGGTGCGGAAGCAGTTTTGACACTTGGACTTGTTGAATATGTTGGGCGCGAACTTGCGGCACTCGGTGGTGGACGACTTGAGCGAGGAATTCATCGTCGCCCGGCCTGTTCGGCGGGAAGGCGCCTAGGTGCCCGCCGCTATGCGCATATCTACCACAACTACGCGAGCGGCGACACCCGAAGAAGCATTCGCGATCGCACCACACGCGGGCAACATCGGACGTCGTCGTCAGGTCGGCCGCCGGCACTGCTGGCGGGACTCCGTCGTCGAAGTCATCGCACGGCGACCGAAACTTCTTCCGAGAGAGGCTTCGCTCCACCAGCAGACCGACACACTACTACGGGCACGCACGAGGGGTCGTCGCCACGCTGTTCTCACGTCGAAGGGGTGGACGATCGAGGTTAGCGAAAGAAGACAGAACTGCCACGCGCACCGTGGAAACACAACACACTTCCACGAGGGACGATCACACTTGCGCCGCGGCGCCGAAAACCATCACCAGCGAGGAAAAAACGAGCACAGCCAAGACAGCGCCGACGGGCGTTCTCCGACTGCCGCTGGGTTGCTTTTGGGGGCCGCTCGCGGCACCGCCGACGAAGACGACGACGTCGTGTTGTCTGCCGTTGCTGCTGGTTGCGTTGCCGTTCTCCTTAGTTCTTTTTCTTTCTTCCTCTTGCTAGCTTGACTTCTCGAGCCGGCGGCTGTGTGCCCTCTCTCCTTGCTTTTTTACCCAGACTCTCCGAAATAAACGCGACGGCCTGAAAAATCGGGCCACTTCCCACTGTGGTGGAGAGGTACCGCTACGCGCGCGAGGGGCTCCCACTGCTGCTGCTTCGCTGCCTCCCCTGCCTGCCGCCTCGAGCATGAAACGCGAACCTCACACGGAGACAGAAACGCGCAACAAAACAGCAGCAGCGCGAAAAGCAAAAAGCGAGCCGCCCAAAGACGAAAAAATGTCGGCGTTGAGAGGAGGAAGGCTACGCATGGAATGCTGGGAAGGAGGAAACTAGAAGCGGCGGCGGCGCGGCCGCGCGGAGCGGAGCAGGGGGAAGTGCGCTGCCCGCCGCTGTTGCGCGCGCAAGTGCCATCTATCTATGTAAAAACACGCAAAACAAAAACGCATCGCTGGCGATGGCAGCGCCGCAACGTTACAAGACGTCGACATTGGGTTCTCGCAATGTAAACGTCCTTAGAAAAATTGATGTGAATGAGCAAAAGAATGAGCATGCAGTGCAAAATGTAAAAAGTAAACTACGAACAATTATATATTAAAAAAACTAGACAAATTTTTTAAATACAGACAGCTTGCTTTCAGTTTCGTTTTTGATTGCTGTCTTGATGTCGAGCGTAAATTCCTCGGTGCTACATGCTTTGGAACGTACGGTTCACTTGTCTGCGCGGCTTCATAGTTATAAATAAGTGAATAAGGATTTCATGGCCCCTGTATTTTGTATGCTTTCGTACCGAAGGACTTTGGGTATACTAAGCATCCCACAAGCTGGACAGCGAGGAGGACGAAGGCTTTGAGGGTTGCAAGTGAGCGTTCTCTTAATATCTAAATTAGAGCGCTCGGAAAATAAAAGTTGGCGCAATAAACTGTCACGTAAAAGGTTGTGAAGCTGGTAATGGTAAAGTCAGCTTTCTGCGTCTGTCCGCTGAGCTTTTAATTTGTTCCCCGATATAGAAAGGCGCCTACAGATCTCTAGTAGAGCGGGAGCTATGGTTCTTGGCACCGCCTGTTCATGCATTCTGGATGGCAGGAAAGAATAACGTGGGGGAGGAGAAATTTTGCTTTCCCTCATACACGTCTACGAATGGTGATTCCCCCCCCCCTCATCCCCCCGTGCGTGTACGCCTATGCTGATGTATATTTACCAGCCATATTCATGTTTTTTTTTTTGCAATTCGAAGCTCCTGCAATACACGAAGGTGCATCTAGGAAGGGGGTGCATTCGGGGTCGCTCACAGCTTCACCAAGAAGAGAAGGACGTATGCCTGTTTATTATGCTACGGATTTCTATTTTGTTTGTTTGTTTGTTTGTTTGTTTGTTTGTTTGTTTGTTTGTTTGTTTGTTTGTTTGTTTGTTTGTTTGTTTGTTTGTTTGTTTGTTTGTTTGTTTGTGGGGGGAGGCATTCTTGGCGAGAAAGGCTTGAACTAGCAGTTTTCTCGGACTTTCTTCCCTCTATAGTAGAGTCCATGGCTCACAACCGTTTTTTAGAAGTCTGGAAACATCTCCAAAAGGATGCATGGCATCTCAGGATCTGCCTGAAAGGTTTCCTGTCATAGATGTCTTACATATTTATTGTTAGGCAGAGAGGCCTTTTCGTGACTTTCAGCCTCTTGTCCGTAGCAAAGAGGTCCCATGGCACTGATTTTAACGACGCATCTAAATTATCGTGTACTACCGTTCAGGACACGGTTAATTGGAGAGACATGGGAGAGGCCTTTGCCCTGCAGTGGGCGTAATCAGGCTGATGATGATGATGACAATTGTTTAGAATCGAACTCTACGACGCTCGAACAGGATCTCTATGCAAGGTATCCCTTCATCTCCTTGCTTATGCAGTTCAAAGGACGCTTATAGCGCAGAAGTCGACACGACATGGCTTGAAGGACGTGACACTGCATTCGTCGAAGTAATGTACAAAGTGGCAATTCAGTGTTTTTCAATGGTTAAGAAGTAATCACGGTCTTCAGCTAAGAGAACATCTTCTTGGGTCAGCCTGATGAATTTCACCGCGCAAAAAAAATGAATATACACAGTAACAAAATAACGCAGGTTATGAACGGTGCGTCACTAGCACACACTTGCAGTAATATGAACAGGTTATCTGCCTGAATCTCGTGCCTCAAGTGCGACTCTGAGAGATCTCTCGAGTGAACAGGCATATGGCAGGTCATCCCAAGTGCATGCACACAGGATGCTGCCTTTTCACTTTCACACCTTGTACTTTCATGATGCTCAGGCCTTCGCCGAGAGTGAGGCAGTTGGCTCTATTCATAGACTCCATTTCCTGTAGACGTACTGCGCACTTGTATTTATCAGCAGTTTGCTTTCCAAGCTACGCATGTGCCCAATATTGAATTACTGGCGCTTTTATCAGTTATAAGTTCCGTAGACGTCTTCTAAGCTGCTGCAGATGATTTCGAAGACATGATTTCTGGTTCAAAAAAGATGCGCACTAATATAAGCGCAAAATAATTTTTAGAAATGTTGGCAAATATATTATCTTTTCGAGACAAGCTTGGGAGGGAAAAAATTTCTAAGACGTTTTAAATCACCAAATTAACGGAAGATTAGCTGAACTTAACCACAATTACAAGCCGTTACAAAATGCATTGACATGAAGTACATTAGGAGTAGTGAAGGTATGCCAAAACGTCTCAAGGACATCTTTCAAGAGTCATGGCATAGTCACTTTCTTGCTCATTTCGAAAATATACAATACTGACTACTAAAAAATGTTGCCGAGTCCAGTGGGACAACAATGCGTCTCCTCTACGTCTTGGCAAATTATGAAGCTTTCGCTTTATACAACTTTCTGACGGCTCCCAGAGACTATAGCACCTTGAGTCAACGCGAGGTATCTCTTGCAAAAACGTCGGCAGAGTCACTTAAAGCTGCTTCCGTGTGAAAAGCTATTTCACCCGCACCGCCTTAACGTACGTGATACCTAATGTGTTAATTCCCATATATGCGCAATTCGTCTTTCTCTGTACTTCACATTCATAGGCCCCCCG
Organism: Amblyomma mixtum; assembly: GCF_055824585.1. Taxonomy (NCBI): domain Eukaryota; kingdom Metazoa; phylum Arthropoda; class Arachnida; order Ixodida; family Ixodidae; genus Amblyomma; species Amblyomma mixtum. The sequence goes on along the minus strand of NC_143015.1, from coordinate 67,236,274 downwards.
GGAGTCCTCATACCGCTCCCGGTGCAGCGGTTAAGCAATGCACCACTGCCGTGCGTTGGCAGGAGCTGCCACCGGTGGGAATTTTGTGTAGCCCAGCTGCTCTTTCCGGGCAACCTCGTGCGTCCAATCATTAATTTAACCATCACTTGCCACGTTGAATGAGTTCGCCATCATTTATTGGTGCTATCGAGTGCCAATTCACACACACACACACACACACACACACACACACACACACACACACACACACACACACACACACACACACACACACACACACACACACACACACGGGCTTTTGCACGATGGTCGATGGGGCAAGTAAGCTTACGGCTTAAAAAAAACGATATGTCTATATTGACTCCAAACCATCCATTCTGTGGAAAGCGTCCTCGGAGAATACACGTGCACAAAGGAAAGGGTTCGACCACTCGTATATATATCCTCCATCCACACATTGCACTCATCTATGCTCTAAGGGCTCGCGCAGTCTTCCGCGTTGGCGGAAAGCGCGGATAGCAGTGCGAGCCAGCGTTAAAAATACATTGAAAGTAAGCATTTCTTTATACTTTCCCCCTTTTTTTCCTGTCTTCCTACTTTTTCCTTCTATCTTCCCACTTTTTTTTCTTTCCGAAGAGGAAAGGCGACTGAAAGACGCGTCGCGCTTGACTGAGCACACTCACTCAGACTCTGGCTGCTCGCGTATACAGTTCCGCACTTTTCTTCGGGACTGCGATCAACGGGCAAGCATTTCGCGCTTTCGCTCCTGTGTGCTGGCTGGGATATTAGGCCCATTGGAGAGTGAGCGGTATAGAGCAATTTGGGCTGTTCGCGTCGCTGCAGGTAGGTCGAAGTTTTTTTCTCTCTTTCTTTCTTTTCCCCGAAGCACGAGCAGTGCACAGCTCTCCTCCTAATGGAAGAACGTTCTCCGAGAAACCATTTCCCTGAAGGCGCCTCGAAGTGCCCCTGGAAGGCACGGGGTAATCTATCACGTACACACACACACACCGCTCTGAGATCGTTATACGTGGACCTGTTAGCGAACGCCGACTTCTTTCCCGCTGTGTGCGTGAACCTTGCTGGGAGCGACAGTTCTTCCATTCTGTCGCCGTGGAGAAATGTATGTATATAAATAGACGGGCCGTTCAATGCTGCGCCTCGACGCGAACCGGAAAAGGAAAATGGGTGTAGTGAATGGAGCGGAGGTATATACATTTGAATGATATCTTGGCACGCGTTCTTCTAACGCGAACTGCGCGGTGATGGAGAGGCCAGCGCGTGCTGTAGATGCAGCGAGATCACTGGTGGCTATGGCTCGGCAGGACTTGCGTGCTGAACTCTTGGTTCGGCGCTTTAAAGCGTGAAGTTCATTTACACGGTTACATTTTGAGTTTCCCGTATCCTGACTCCGGCGTGCACGCATTTCTCTCCGTCCGTGCATTCACACGTGTGCACAACCGCGCAAAGATTAACCCACCCGTGCTCTGCACCTGTGGCTATGCTGTGCGCAAGAGGATCTGCGTATTGAAGGACCACCCAGATAAACAAATAACCTAGCAAACTGGTATCCCCGTAGTGGCTCCACTCACAGGCCCCTTATGTACTGGCTCCTAAGTGCCCCAAGCTCTGACGTCATCGAGGTTTCTGCGGGGGGGGGGGGGGGGGGGGGGGGGGGACCGATTCAACTCCGTAATGGGAACGGCCATGACTAACCTCAGGACCGACGATGTCATCTATCGCCAACGCCCGCGGCACAGTAGTGGTGCACAGCTGGGCTTCGCATTTTTGTTTAGAAGCTTTCGACACATTTTATTGTTCCTCGCCTGTTCACTCCGGAGGTGCAGTATACAAGTCAACCACGGTGCGGCAGATGATGACGAAGACAACATTTTGACTGTACGTACCTAATATTGGTAGTCGGTTACCCTATTTCGGGAGTACTTCAGCTCTTGCAGCCTATAGAGCTTTTGGTCAGCTCCGGCTAAACTTTCGGGTGTCACCTAGACGGCATTAATTCCTACCACCGCTCAATCGTCAGTTCTTTCATCCTTTCATTTCCCAGTTGTCTTGACAGGCCCATACCATTTGGCATAGGTCTGCTCGCATGCGACAGTGTGCGCACTGCGGCTCATGATTTTAAGGGCAGATTGCCTGAAGTCTTATTGGGCTTGAGTACGTGTTTTTTTTTTTTCAATTCTTCTCAGTGTTATTTCTTTTTCCTTGTGTAGCTATTCACCTGGTGGCACGTTTTCTCTTCCGCTTAGCCTATACTGTTGTCGGATTTCTAAGTATGTGGTCTATAGTATACAGGTTTATGTAGTTGTGCTCGTCCGTATGTTGGGTGCCCGGGCTAGGAGTGCTCGGACAATGTCGTGTGCGCCATTGTTCCCCTCTATGCGGACTGATGCGCTAAGTACAAATCAACTTTGCTTGCTTTCCGGCTTCCTTTGTGTCCTTTAGGATCCTAATAGCTGCCGGCGCTATGCTGCCCCTGATGTTTTGCGAATCCGCCATGGATGACTCAGGCAGGCGGTGAAACAACTTACGCCAACCTGTAGACTACCAGGGCGCGCGCCGGCGCTGATTGGCACACTTCTCTAGGTCACTGTGTCTTGACCACGTTGTCCATCCATCAACTGTATAACATCTCTTCACGAGCATATGGGTGCGGTGTAGTCCTTCATGTACAGTTAGCGTGAAATGAAATGCGGAAAAAATAGCTTTCGTGCGGCAATACAAGTGCTAAATTAATAGCTGCTGACACACAAGTATTCTATTTGCCCTTATACACGTCAGTCTTCGCACCATGGAAGTGAAAGTTATGTGCGCTAATAATATAATAAACAGTCTCTATGAACTCAGATATCTTTGTTTTCCTACTGTTGTTACACATGTCTTGTTCGCTTTTATATGACGGTGACAATACATACAAAGAGCACATGCAAGTCGCTGATCAAGTGAGATGTCGAGCATTGCATCCCTCTCTCCCGTCACACCAAACCGAAACTATAGCAGGCTTCCAACACAGAAGACTCGGGCTTTGCGCCCTCTTCTGGGTGAAAAAGAAGCACCGGAAGGACTTCCATTTCCTTCCACCACGCCATGACAGTTACGACTTTAAGGCCTGCATCGATGACGTGGTAAAGTAATGCTTATTCTCGAGAGCCGCCACAAGGGGAGAATTTACTGGCAACTCTTGGAGGGGGGAGGTTCTGTTTGTACAGTGGATTCGGGGAACTTTTGTCGAATAATGATGATGGGGGGACAAACCGCGGTTTCCCACGAGGTAATTTCTTGCTGAATCGCCCCTCTGAAATCTGCCGATACAGCGCGGCAGTGTTGTGTTCACTAAACGAGGCGACCGCCATATGATGTTCGAGACAATGGTTGCCTCCATGAGCGCGCCATGCAAATGACGTCACGTGGCTAACATTCACACAACCAGTGAGCGAGCTTGTGGCGCTTCGTCTAACTGCATAACTGCATTTGTGTCTTGCTTGCGCGTATGATACATCACCCAAAGATTGCTTTATCTGTCATCTACAGACTTATGCGCCCAAGAAGGTTATATAGACCTCATTGGCCTTACCACGCTCCCAAAGTGAACTTTTGCCTTATTGCTGGTCCCGGTTGCCTGAACACCGCGCTGGGGGACTGAGACTGGTCACTGTCGCTGCTACTGGACGACGCGGGAGCATCAAGTGACTGCTTTGATCGGGTGCACTCATTTAGATGGTCGCTTGAAGTCGCCTTAATGCCATTTTAATGAGCGCTCAGAAAGCACTACACGAGACTACTAAATATCTGCCAAGCCCTATCCAACGGGCACTGAAGCTCCCTTCGATGTTCTGGGAAACGTGTGAGACGTCCTCCGGACGCCTAGTGGATGTCCACTGGAGTTCCAGTGCTTGTTGGGCACTGGCCTGCTTGCCTTCGGAGCTTCTAACGGCTGACGTCATATCCGCCGTCTCGCAGCCCGCCACTCGCCGCGTGCCACCTGGCCTGTGTTCGTAAAATAGATTCATCCCCTCAGGAATCTTGGAAGTACTAAGATACCGTACCAGGGGAGTGTAATTTGGATACTTAAAGGGATACTGAGGCGGTTTTAGAATCGGCTAACCTTCTAGGGTTTTGAAGTAGTGTCATTGCTGATCACGTTTGTGAAATTATTTTTTCGATTTTGGCTAAAACAGCGGCGCAATCACCAATTAAAAACGCGATGTTCAAAATTCCCGCGCCCCGCGCGAGCGCAGGAGAGGGGAACAGCGGAGAGGGAAATCTCGTCCATGTCGGCCAGCGTGACGTCATGTTGAGGAGCCGGGGATGCTTCGGCGCACCCGAGCGCGCTTTCAGCGCGCGTTGTTTCTCGTGCTGCATGCGTTGTTCCTCGTACTGCGTGCGTTGCGACGTACAAAACGTGTCAGCCGATCTTGAGAATCAGATTCAACAGGTACTACTCTGCGTTCGTGTCCACGAACAACTACGGCCGCGACTGTGTCGTCTTCCACTGTTTTGCGCAATACTACAAGCTCGCAGCACAACCGCTCGCTGCTGTGACGAAGAATTCAAGCCGACTAAAGCAAGCTTACTCTGCTCGAAACACTTTCGTAAGAGCGGCTACAGGCAGAGCTTGTCCTAGTGTGATCTCTGGAGATTTCTGTCGAAAAGGCGCGGCTGAACCATGACACAGTTCCATCGATTTCCTCGCGCATAAGAGGCGTGTCACCATTCCGAAGAAGCGCCTCTTTTAAAAGTAGAAACATGCTCACTTAGCCCCTGAAGAAACCTTATAGAGGCTTAAGCATGTGTCGCTCTCCTCAGCTTAGGTGCGGCCAGTCCACCTGAGACGTGCTCAGCAAGGCTCGGTTAGTGATTTTATACTCGGTTCGACGTGTCCAAGCAAGCAAGCAAGCAAGCAGAGCAAAGCACAATAAAGCAAAGCAAGCAAGCATCGAAGCTCTTCATATGCGGCATCTCGTTTAATCTTAGCTAAGCAATTAATATGAAAGCGTTCGACGTTGATTTCGGATGCAAATTTATGAGAGAAATGAATGCCAACCGAGTTTTTGCAAAAAAACACCGCAACCTTACTCGGTTTCTTCATCAAGTTGTGGCAGCGGGCGAGTTGCAGCTAGCTTGGCTTTTAAACACACATATAGTTGGCAACTACTTCACTGAACCTAAACTGCAAATCTAGGAAGGGCGAACGTTTCCGAGGCAGCGATTAATATTTTCTGGCATCTGTTGAACGCGCCAGGAGTGAAGCGTATTTGTGCGCGTATTTGGCTTGGTTTCCAGCGCACCATGATTGCGTCACTATCTTGTGGTCACATGCCTCGCAGTGCTTGGCCACTGCGCTTCGCTAATTTTGACACCAACTTTGTGCTCCTTCATCGTTCACTTGAAATACTTTCTTGCCCCAACCTGCAACGCCGGGTATTGAGAACAGGATTTACACAGTGCTTTGGGCCTTTTCTTTAGGATGACGCTCTTCCGGGCGAGCCAGGAGGCGTCCGGTGGTGGTAATTGACTTACTTGAGTATTGTTCGCACCCCTTCCTTTCCGAGAATACGAGCCGATGTTGTGCTGGCACCTTTTACGCATGGTCTGTATCGCCTCTTTGACGCTGGCGTATGCTTGTGCTAGGCATAGAATTTTTTGCTTGTGTCTTTTTTGGTTTCAGGCGATACGTGGAATGAGCAAACTGTAGTATCTTTTACTTCGGTGGTCAGTAAAAAAAAAATAGTCGCCGTATTCGCTTTTACAACGACACGGAAAGCTGCGATCTGCCCTCAACGCAGCGCCGGATCCGCATCGGCAGCTGTTCCAGTCCTCAAAGTGACGTCACGACCTCTCTTGACCAATCACGGGCGGCGGCGCGCCGCGCGGCGTGCCCCGCGGCACAGGCCGCATATTTCGGCTAAAAAAGGCAATTCGCGCTTGTTTTTGCCTTATTTGGATGCAATATTCCAGTATACAGCATGAAAAACTATAGGATGCCGCTGCCAGCCCGATTTTCAGAAAAAGTGCTTCAGTCTCCCTTTAATTTCTTCATTTTCTTGCGCTTTCATTTTATATCGCTTTATAAGACGGAAGAGGAACTCAGGGACGGCTAGGTGGCCGATGGTATGTGTGCACAAGAGCGTTTATTATGCGGTGCATAAGTGACCCGACCGATGAAAGCGCCCTAAATTTCGTGGTTCGCCCATTGCTGATAAACAGCTTACGAATATTCAACCAATTGCACCGATTACTGGAATGAAGAGGTAATGCTTCGGGTCGAACGCCGATAACCATGCATGCAACGAGTTTTAACGAAGCCCGATAATAATTTTTTAAATTAGGGTTTTCGCTGTAAAGGGAAGCTTTTTTTTTTTTGCAGCATACCAATACCAGTGGTTGCGCAAGTCGATAAACAGGCTAGTCATATTGACTATAGCACAATGGTTTGGTTTGGTTTATGGGTTTTAACGTCCCAAAGCGACTAAGGCTATGAGAGACGCCGTAGGGGAGGGCTCCGGAAATTCAATGAAATAGCACAATGATTAAGTAAATTTTAATAGTAAACTTCTTAACTATTGCCGATATGCGTGTGATTGCAATTAGAGATTTGGTTTGGTTTATTGGGGTCTAACGTCCCAAAGCGACTCAGGCTATGAGGGACGCCGTAGTGAAGGGCTCCGGAATTTTCGACCACCTGGCGTTCATTAACGTGCACTGACTTCGCACAGGATTCTAGAATTTCGCCTCCATCATAATTCGACAGCCGTAGCCGGCTGTTAGTAATAGGCATATCAGTTTCTAGATCTTAGAAAACGCGATTACCGTCGCCCCTGTGGATCAAGAAAAATTTGAACCATTTTTCGCGCCATTCGAAAACCGTGAGTCTCACCACAGCGCAGGCTGGGCAGAGATTGTCACGGTACATGTGTCAAGGAGTGTCGCGAGTTGATCGGCGTCGGTTCATGCTCCCGACTGCTCAAATTTGCTGAGCGACAGCACAGAGGGTAATTGCGCTTTCGAAGGTCTAAAAACTAGGGGTGTGCGAATATTCGAAATTTCGAATATATTTCGAATATTGCATTTTTAATATTCGAATTCGATTCGAAATCCAAGTATTCGTGTTGTTTCGAGTATTCGACCCGATGCGAATATTCGTATCTAGCCGAATATTCATTGTGAGCACCGGCGTTAATTTCGGTCCGCAAGCCCTGTCGAAAGATACATAACAACATGGCGGCGCCTACACGGAAGGAAAATTCTTTCTTCCTCCAAGGGCCACGCCGTAGCTGACTGCGCTGGTAAGCTTTTTTGTGGCTTATAACTGCGAAGCTGGTATAGTCAGAGCTGTGCACTAAGTACCTCGCAATACGTGCCAGGTCAGTGCCAAGTGAGTGGGCATTTTCTGAAGCTGGTATAGTCAGAGCTGTGCACGAAGTAGCTCGCAATACGTGCCAGGTCAGTCCCAAGTGAGAGGGCATTTTCTGTGGCTGGAGGAGTCGTTTCAGTTAGAAGGGAACTACTTAGTGATGCAAAACTATCGATAGTACTATCGATACTGTCGGTAGTTGGTTCACTATCGAACTATCGATGGTAAAAAAAGACTATCGATAGTGCACTATCGATAGTACTATCGATAGTTAGGGCTTTCGATAGTAGTATCGATAGTACTATCGATAGTACATTCGATAGTTCTATCGATAGTACAATCGATAGCCGTATCGATACTACTTGTTATATATAGTTCTATCGATTCTATAAAATCAACCACGCGCACCCACTGCATCATAAATTTGGTTTCCCGGGTGTGTGGTATGGAGGTGATGGTATGAGTAACGGACAGGACTCGCCTGTTCTCGCAGCTATACGCACCACTGAGCTCTGCAGACATTGCCTACGTAAAGTTACTAGGCAATGTGTTACTGTCGCGATTGTCCTAGTTGCGAAGCATGTGTGCGAAGAGCATTTCTGCAGCGGTTACGCCAGCAAGACGACGTCTGCAGTGCACGATGGTGTCGTGTAAGCCAGCACAACTTGTGCTGTTTGTTCTTTCATCGGATGCAGTTCCAGACATTTTTCCGAAATGTCCCTGTGCAGGTTAAAGAACTACAGCTGGTCGAAATTTACTCGGAGACCTCCACTACAGCATTCTCATAGCTTGAGTCTCTTAGGAACGTTAATTCTCATGAGACCGTGAAACCAATCAGGTATCGCAAATGTTTTGGTTATACCACTAGCCAACAAATGCATAATATCAATATTGTTACTATCGATAGTAATACTATCGATAGTATAATCGATAGTAGACTATCGATATTACTATCGATAGACTGTCCATAGTAGCACTATCGATAGTTTTTTTACACTATCGATAGTTTTTTTACTCTATCGATACTATCGATAGTCCGTTTTCTGATAGTTTTGCATCACTAGAACGACTTCTGCCTGACCATGTGGTGCAGCTGGTTTTCCTTCAAGACAACCTTTTACGTCATCCCAGCAACGCGCTTTTGTGCTGATGGCAAGCTAGCCTTAATCAATGCTGTGTACTAGCCATCTTCTCTGATGTTTCCACTCTTCTAAGAATAATGTTCGAGACTTTGATACTTTTTGTGCAACCACACACACCTTTTGCGTTAATTTAATCATCAATAGTTGAACTGTGATGTTATTGGGTGCCCAAATAAATGTTTTGTACTGATTAAATGCGTCTGTCCTTGATTATTCGATATTCGATTCGATATTCGGAACTAAGTATTCGTATTCGATTCGTATTCGAAAAATTTGATATTCGCACACCCGTACTAAAAACTGATAAAGGTGTTACTAACGGCCGGCTACAAATCTCTAATTGCAATCACACGCCTGTCGGTAACATTTAAAAAGTTAACTGTTGGAATTTAGACAATCACTGTACTAGTTAGCATGGTTCGCCTGTTTTTCGACGTCCACCAAAGCAACTACTCTGTAAAAAGCTTCTCTTTACCTCAAAAGTCCTATTTTTTAAGATTAGTGGCGGGTTCCCCAGAAACGCATGGTGTACCAGAGGTTTCCACGAGCACTTCCATTAACTCCTAACGATAGGGTGTTTGAAATAGAAAACGAAATATACAAAGAACAAACTGTCATCCAGCGAGTATAGTCATAAAAAAATCATGACAATTAGCTATAGTTTGCTAACTATGATTTATTAATTTTCTGTTTTTTAGCATGGGGGTCAATACCAATGCAGAGTTCATAAGCGACAAGATGCTACTATATCACTTTTAAGGCGGAAACCTTATACGGCCCATTAGCAACTAAAACTGGCGGTGTAGTGTTGTTTGTTCTTCCTTCCCATGTCCCCCTTTTTTTTGCGCTAAATTCATTTCAACTTAAAAAAACACTATTTAATAACAATTACTCCGCTGACCACAACAGCAAACGAAACCAGCTTTTTATGTTTCATCGTGGTGGAGCAGCGCAAAGGACGGGACATAGGAAACAAGGAAGGACGTACACAGGCGCTGTATCAAACAAGCTGTATCAAACAAGAATGAGACGTAAAATTCTTGAGCTTGTAATTTCGTCTGATGATTAGCATCTTCTTTAGATAACAAGAGAAGTTTTAACAGCGGACTTCTTTTTGGCAACGGGGAAAATTGTCTGTTGCCCCTAATTAATACCCCGGCTTGAATAAGTAGGAATCCTAGCATTCTTTCTCAAATCGTAGCGTGATTGTCTAGCTCTCGTTATGGTCTACTTTCTCGTCATCATCCACCAGGCTTCGTTTTCTTCTCTTTAATAATGGGGCACAGATTACCTGTATGTCTGCTCTCGAGCAGTTTACCTGGACTGAAAAGATTCCAGTATACCGATGGCCGCCTCATCTATTCATAGCTGGAAAATTAGCAGCACATCCTATATTCCCCTTATCTTGCATGCACGAATTGATACTTCACGTAAGTCCTGAAACTTTTACTCACTGTCTTTACTAGCAGCATTCATTTCTCGATACACCTATGAGACTTTGAGCGCCTTTAGATTGCAGCGCCATCTGGGAGCAAAAAAATGTACACGAGCAAGTTGCCACGATGCTTAGAGCCACCTATTGGCGAAATTGCGTAGGCAACGCGTACGCTTCAACGGAGTGCGTTACTAGAGGGTGCTGTGTGTAGAAGACATACGGGAGCGCGAATTTAAACACACTCGGAAAGAATACACAGCGCCTTTCTTATAGGCGCTGTGTATGACGGGAAGAAACACAGAGTTGTCATCAGGTAGGTGACACATGCATAACCTGCATTCCTAAACAGCATTCCAGGTAGCCGCTGGTGCTCGAACAGTACCCGTACCCGACTACTGTCAAAAATAGGCCGTCGTGTACGGATCCTGGTTAGCGTGAAACAAGATCATCGAAGTGGAGCTTTGATCCTGTCACAGCCTGGAGGGTATAAATAAGAAGTCCACAATAAGCATGCGGCCAAATGGCTCAAGTTGAGCATGTCTCGCACACACTGGATATCGGGGTGAATAGAAGTGGATATTATAGGGGGATAGCTGTGTTGAAAATATGCAGATTATTTTGTAAGCTTACATTCCATGAACTTTCGGACTTTGTAACAGCCTGCACTCATTCTGCACTGCAAAAAAGATAAATTAAATGGTTAAGCAAAACAATTATGTAGTTTTCAGGTTATGATACAGTGAATTTTTAGCAGCTCATCATATTTTACAGTTTATAGTTGTGAAAAACACATCGCCACGTCCTAACACATCAAAATGGCATTATTTGCGGACTATGGCCAGGGGGCGTATGTAGTCAGGCATGGAAGAAGGAAGGAAGCTTTCCTTCCTTCTTCCTTCCTTCGTGTAGTCAGGGCACACGCATGAACTCCATAAATGCACATTGTCGTCTGAATAAAGAGCAGTTAACTGACCACAGCCAGTGCACGATTTATCTTAGTTTCTGCATCCCAAAATCCTCCTCCTGTGTCTCAGTGGCTGTGCGCTAATCGAATACAATGTACTAACAACTACCATCTACTGCCACTTTGCTTGCTTTTGCTTGCAGTGAACTGTCCTCGGCCTCAGTCATGGAGGAAGGAAAAAAAAGAGGAGAGGCCGTCACGTGACATTTTGTGAAGCCGGAAACAAGCTCGGCGCCATCTTACTCCGGCGGGCTTCTGTTTACATTTCGCCGCCGCGCCGATTGCGCGCGCGTTTCAAAGCCAACGAAGGAGCGTGCTACCGCATGGGCGCAGGCCCCCGCGCGAGTGGCGCTTGGCTGCTTGCCGGTTTAGTGTGCCCTATGTTGGTGTTCGTCAGCGGAAAAGTCAATAAAGCGGAAATACCCGTGTCAGACATGCGGCTACTTCCAGTTACTGCTTCGTACTGCGTCGTACAATGCTGCCATGCATGACCACACCCCACCTTAGAGTTCAACCTGCCTTTTATTGCAGCTCTTGTCGCTGAATGTTGCAATCTGCCTCCATTGTGTATGTTTTGGAAGCTGGCAGTGTCAACAGTGCCTTCTGTTGCAGCAGTGAGGATTAGAAAAATTCTGCAGTATTTTTTTGTTGGTGTTGAATACCATACTTATCTTCATTGCATGTTTTCGTGCGGCTGGTCATGCAAGGAATGCTTTCTCATACAGCAGTGAGGATGGGCAGATATACTTATAAGTTTGAGTTGTTGACCCTGAACACGAAATGTAGTATCATAACGTGTTGTAATGGTGGCCATGCCAACAATCACTTTTGATTCACAACTCCAAAAGCCATTCGTAGAGGCAACAGAAACGGAGAGGGCCAAAGTGCATATAGTAGACGGCAGGGGAGGATTTATGGATGGGGGGGGGGCGTCGCTTCCCTCCAAAAGACTGAAATTTTACATAGGACAACCATTCTGAACACCTTTTTCTCAATTAAAAAATTTCAGAAAATATACGTTTAAAATGTGACTGCCCCCTCCGTAAATCCACCCTTTGTAGCATGGCAACATCGCATATGTTTCACATCCACAGATCTAGTATTGTGCATAATATATATGACCGTAGCTTTTCAGACTTCTAGAAGTTTAGGAGTCCCCAGTGGCTGCAGTATAAGTTTCATGGTGTTGTGCCTCATTTCAATGCTGTGTTTCATATTTAATGTGCAGAGCTGCAGCTGTACGCTCCACTTTTCGCTACTTGGTGAAATACTAGCTTGTAATGTCACTGCATAGTAGCACACTTTACTTGTGATCGACAATACAGGCAATGAAAGTCGATCTGTTGTACGTAATGAATGCATCAAATTATTTTTCTTCAACATAACCACAGGCCCTTTTGCTTGGCTAGTTGGTGTGACATTATGTTCAGGAAAGTAAAAACAGCATAAATTTTACACAAACCACACAGAAAGATGGACAGGACGGGTGCTGTCCGTCTTTCTGTGTGGTTTGTGTAAAATTTAGCGCTGTTTTTACTTTCCTGATCACAATAACCACCACAAGCATCAATGAAATTCAGCGCACATGCGGATCCTCATTTCACCACGTACTTTTTACGACAAATAACACTATCACAGGACATGGGCACAATAAACGCATGTGAGAAAAGGCCTCCAAATTCAGATAGAGCTTCGCCTTTTTCGCACTTCTTGACCATGACATCAGCTAGAAAAACAATTGCAAACCTGCTACAGGAAACCGGTATAAACATAGCGCGTGACCAAAAGCACAGAATTGGCCACGATATTGATACATGCATTCGAAGAGACAGAAGTAGTGCATGCACTAGAAGAGAAAGAAGTTAGTTGGCTCTCGCTCGCGCGCTCGGACCACTGAGGGACCGCCGCAGTTTTTCGTACTCCGGTGTTCGATTTCGCGTTGCACGCTACAATATGAACGAATACACTTGAGCCCGGCACGTCCCAGAGGCAAATAGCTCGCTAGACGCTTCAAACGTTACACGCTTCAAACGGGCATGTAACAAAGTTTCTGTATACTAAGAGCAAAGCGAGCGCAGCTGCTTCCTTTACAATATCGCTCTCCGCCCATGTCATATCCCCCGCCGCTCAAACAAGCGCAATCGTCGAAAAACGAAAATGACAGTTATACTGACGTCAGTGACAATCACTGGAGCGTTGCAAGAACAATAGCAACGAGGTTTCACTGCCGATGTAAACGGAGCGCGAATGGCACACACACACGCACGTACAGGACGCGAAACGTCCGCACAATGCGCCGACGACCGCTCTAGCGCACGCCGTATTGAATCACTGGTGAACGACCAGCGCGAATGCAGCGGCGGTCTCCCGACGGCTCCGAGCAGTGACGCAGTAGACGAAATGCCCGTGCGATCGTGGTCGCCGAGCACGTTGAAATCAATGCACGCAACAACGAGAGTTTTGCGGCGAATTCCACCTGAGATATGAGTGAACGGCGCCAACGTCAGCCTGTGAGCTCGATCAAAAACAAACTCGAGCAGTTGAGGAAAGCACGCCTACGCCGCACCTCAAATGCTACGCCGCGGCCGTCTGCTATCGCCCGGTTTGTAAACAGCAACTACAACGCCGTTGCTAAGCTGCCGGAGTAAGAAGGCCTCCCAATCGAGAAAAAACCACGTGATTTCCTCCACACTTTTCTCCCAGGGTGCTGTGTGGAAAGGGCCTCTCCTCTTTTTTTCCTTCCTCCATGGCCTCAGTTATTTCGCACTTTGGCTATGGCTATAATTCTAGTACACTATAGACCAGATTTTTTTACCCTCGCGCGCAGGCTGCGGGCGCGCTCCTACTCTCGACACCAGTCGCCATCTGTCGGCGCGCGCGGCCCGAGGGACTGCGGGTCGCGCCGGCGCCGCGCGTAGAACGCATGTTTCCGTGTTCGCTTCTGCCGTTGTTGTGCTTCATCAGCTAACGTATGAGGGTGTGTGCTGTGCGTCACTACTCACATTTTCCCTCTTCGAGACAGTACTGCGGTTATCTTGCGCGCAGTTACTCGTTAACGTGACATCCGAGGGTGGTCGACCAGGTAGTGTACGGACTGGAAACCGGCACTTCTAGGCAGATTTCTGCGCTGTCGTGTCGTTTGTTGTCGCCTTTTACGTGCGATATCATCTATGATAATTTTATGCATCAGAATGTAGATCTACTGATTTGACTCAGTGGAGTATAGTAACTGGATAGGCGAGCTGCAGACTGAAGGTTGTCCCGACGGAGCGCGTGTTTTCGATCACCAGTACGTGTTCGGCATCCTTGCGCTGAGCTTGCTCTTGTTCCCATTAAACACATTTCATGACACGATTGTAAGCACGACCGCTACCGATTTCGGCTGCTTTTTCCGGACGCATGTCAGAGGGATCTGGGGGGTAAAGGTTTATCTATAGTATCTTTCTGCTGTTGGTATCTACACTAGTTTGGTTTGGTTTATTAAGGTTTTACGTCCCAAAGCGACTCAGGCTATGAGGGACGCCGTAGTGAAGGGCTCCGGAAATTTCGATCACCTGTGGTTCTTTAACGTGCACTGACATCGCACAGTACACGGGCCTCTAGAATTTCGCCTCCATCGAAATTCGGCCGCCGCGGCCGTGATCGAGCCCGCGTCTTTTGGGCCAGAGCCGAGAGCCGTAACCACTGAGCCACCGCAGTGGTGCGGTATCTACCTTATTCTTAGGAAAATACTATGCGCGATTTCATTCCATTTTCTACACTTAGCCAAACGGCTACGCAACGCTCTCACACGCGGCGAGAGCTCCTGAATAAAATAACGCGACTTCGAACCTCAGAATTAGTGAAAGCTGGATTAGCTGCTCATATCTATTCAAGCTTTGGTAAATTAGGCGAAAGTACGTTTTTATGCACCAGGTTGCATAAACCATGACAAAATTTGTTTTCTGTTGGCACTGCGACTCAGTTGAGCTCAGGGCCGCCGCGGTGGCTGAGCGGTTATGGTGCTCGTCTGCTGGCCCGAAAGACGCGGGTTCGATCCCGGCCGCGGCGGCTGGAATTTCTTTGGAGGAGAAATTCTAGAGGCCCGTGTACTGTGCGATGTCAGTGCACGTTAAAGAACCCCAGGTGGTCGAAATTTCCGGAGCCCTTCACTACGGCGTCTCTCATAGCCTTAGTCGCTTTGGGACGTTAAACCCCGTAAACCAAACCAAATCAGTTGAGCTCACAGGGGTAATTTGTTGATAACTGGCGCGGCGACAAGAAGGCCCTGTTTGTGGAGGGGGCTTTATGGCCGGCCGGCAGGAAGGAATAAGAGTGCATGGGAATTGGAACTGCATGCTAGCCGCACATCTAATGCTTGATATTGAACAAAAATTTTCTTTGCGGTGGAGCACCAAGACGGAATTCGATATAAGCACGAACGCGTTCTAAGCGCCGGCACAATTAATCTGAATGTCAAACTAAATGTCATTAAAATACGTCAATGTTATCGCTTTGATAACGTAAATACTTCCTGCAACACAGCCACGCAGCGGAAGTATGCTCGACAATGTTTTTTTAGCGCCCGAAGCGCGGCTATATACAGGCGCGGCCGCGGAACTGCCGCAGCCCCGCAGTCCCCAAAGAAACGCCCGCACCGCGGCGCGCCAGTCGGCGCAAAATGGCCGCGCCCGGGAGAGGCTCAAACATGGAGGAAGTTCTTTCCTCCATGGGCTCAAAATTCTGGTCTTATGTGGCTTTACGCATCTTTGTCACCTTTGTATTGCAGCGCCATCTGGCAACGGTCAAGTGTACAAGGCCATGTTCGCTTAGAGACACCTATCGATTTACAGCAGAGGCAGCAGAAGAGCTTTAATGGAGCACAATACTAGAGGGCGCTGTACATAGAAGTGTATTAAAGTGTATACGAGAGACGGGATATTTAAATAAGCAGATATACTAGAGTTCAGAGAAGGAAAGGTTGGGGCCTTGGCGCTGAGAGGGTGGTGAAGAAACGCTTCTGTATTGACATGGTGGCTGTGAACGGAGCGATATATAATAAATTAAGGTGCTCCTTTGTCAAAAGGAGCTTTCCTTAAAACCGTTTTCTACGAGGATAGTTGCTTTCCACTTCTGCAGCGATACCTATGGCCAAACCAGTCATACTGAACGCAGAATGAGCTAGCAGATCGTGCACTCGCTTTTTTTTTTGGAAGCGTTAATCCAGTGTCATAATTGCAACACTAGCTTTTTTTTGTTTCGTTTAGAGGTACTCGCCAAACATTAGGCTTTTTTTTGCTTTCTGTCCTTTTTTCCATTCCGATACAACTCAGCGAAGCTGATCTGTTCAAGCCGCCGCGGGGTTGAAACCCAGTCGCCGCAATATTTATTTCATTGCTCCAGGTTGCCCAAGGCCACCCTCATTCAAAGTCTCGTACATTTGCCGCATCACGTGACCAACTTCAGAGGCTTCACCCATAGAGCTAATATACCCACACAGGCATGTCCTAGGTTATGAGGCTGATAATGTTTTCGCACTAAATGCAGATTTAATGAAAACCGAAGCGACAACGCTTCGGTTTCCAAATTCGGAGCATGTGACGCCTTTTATGCGTAGCATATTGCAATCACTCAGTTCAGCCCTTGGGCGCGGCCGGGCAGCCACCAAACCACGTGACGTGGTTTGGTGACGTGACGTCACCAAACCACTTAAAAAAAGAAAAAAAGAAAGAAAAAGAGAGGAAAAGGAAAAAAAGAAAAAAAAACGGCTGAGCATGGTGGCGGTTGCCACCGCCCCGTTTCAAAGGGGGCGCTCCTATCCATCCATCCATACGTCACGGAGGAAAAGCTGCTGAGAAAATCGAGTGCCGCCAAGCAATACCTCGCGCAAAAAGACCGCGCAATATGCAACGCAGTCTTGGCTTAACCAAGCTAAGCCTGGACATCCTTTTTCTCTTGGAATGACGTAACGTCGAGCGCCCTGCATAAGCCGTGCATAGAGTAACACCGGGATCCCTTCTGAGGGACACGCTGCCAAAACGAGTCATTAAACTACGAACGAAGCGCGGAGAACACTGTTTACGAAAGCTGCCAAAAAAACATGCACGGCATACGAATAGGAACGGTCCAGCCAGGAAATTAATTTTGTGGTCGGAAAGCTAATCACGTTTCTTTGTTATTCCCTTCTTCTCTTGATTTTACTTTTTTTTATCTCGACAAAGGAGGTTCTTACCTCCCAGGGCGAGAAGTTACCGGGCGTGCATATCTTCGCCAAAATAACTCTGTCCTTGCTTGAAGCCACCATAAAAAGAACCTGAGCAAGATACGGCGTCCACAGAAACTCAGAGCACGCCGAACTTTTGCGTGGAGTTTCGAAGATAACAGATTCGAGGTGCATCGCGCAGCCAAGATATCATATAGTCATGGTAAAGAGAAAATGGATTCCGAGTTCCGTGAGCAGATGACCAAATAACGTGGCCTTTATTTTCTCTTTCAATAACTAAAGCTTCTAAGCCTGGAATAAACCAGCAGTGAGCTATTATAGTTGGCCCGATCTTTTTTTTTGTTGTTGTTCATTTCGCTCTGTATCCCACCGTGGGCTATACACTTATATAAAGTTAAGACTAGGCGTGGCAGGATGGTTTGTGAAGGCGATTTGAGTCCGTAATCAGAACATCACATCAGCTGAAACCAGGAGCACTCCTGGCACCGAAATGGGAGATAAATCACCAATAAAACGCGCACATTTTGGCGACGGAAGTGCCCACGTGCCTTGTCAGAAACAAAACAGATCTTCGCCAGTAGCTGTACTCCTGCATCTCGCGCGCACGAGGTTTTCTTTAACGATCCAGCCAAACGACGTGCAGAGAAATGCAATTAGGCTAGGAAATTCCGCCCGCCTCTATGTCGCTAAGAATCGCCGCGCGAATGAAGAAACCATGAAGGAATTAAAAAAAGGAAAAAAAACTGAAAAACAAACATCACGTGCATGCATGCAGGCGCGCATGGTGCGCTAGTCGCGGATAAAATTTAAATATTGCATATCGAAGAACGAAGTAAGAAAAAGAAGAAGAAAGGAAAAGAAAGAAGGGGGATCGGGCGTGTGTGGGCATGCACCATTAATGTACGATTATAACAACAATAGGAAGAATAGAAGAAAAGGGAAGAGAAAGAAAGACTAAAGAAAAGAAAGCAAGAACGAAAGGAAGAAAGAAGAAGGAAAGAAGGAATGAAATAAAGGAAGGAAGAAAGAACGAAAGAAAGGATGAAAGAAAGAAAGAAAGGAAGGAGGGAAGAAAGAACGAAAGAAAGAACAAAGAAAGGAAGAAAGAAAGGGAGAAAGAAAGGAAGAAAGAAAGGAAGACAGAAAGAAGGAAGAAACAGAACAAAAGAAAGAACGCAAGAAAGAGAACACAAACTACAAGTGCATTCACGAAGCGATGTGGAGCTTGCGATATTACTTCTTTCAGAGTTGTGTGAAGGAGTGGGTATCTGCAGATTGATCGATTAAAGCTGCGTGTTTGGCTGGGGCACAACATACGCATCGTGAATTTTCCTAAGTAGTTGCGTCAGGGGAGTCGAGAATGAAGTATCTGCGGCTTCCAGAGGAACTTGGCAGGCAAAATAACTTTTCTTATTGCCGCTGCTGTAACTGGTGCTGTTGTTTAAGAGAGCGTGTCGCGTGA
This sequence comes from Amblyomma mixtum, assembly GCF_055824585.1. NCBI lineage: Eukaryota > Metazoa > Arthropoda > Arachnida > Ixodida > Ixodidae > Amblyomma > Amblyomma mixtum. The sequence continues at coordinate 67,217,700 of NC_143015.1, read as the reverse complement.
CTGGTATTGCGCACGCTCGCATCTTATTGAAAATGCGTGAAAACAAGTCTTGTGATGTTTCTTTCGAGGTAGAAGCGGCGCGTCTCTGCGTAGAAAATATATACTATTTCCGCTTTGAGAATTAAAATGGCAGCTTTTTTTATGTTCCGAAAATACGTGATTTACGTTCCAATACGGACAAGTATCGTACCCAACAATTCTGGACAAAGCATTTTTGAACAGGAAAGCAATTTTTTCATATAATGTAAGATTGCATTATAACAATAAATCCGCAGATCTTCCGTCTGCAGCCGCGCATTTTTTTGCTAGTAACATTTTTGCTATCGTCAAGACCATTCAGCATTTCTTTTCCATGGCAGTCTTAATTGCTCGATGCGAGCGATGGAGAAGCTTTAAAAATCAAAATTTCACAGAACTTCGGAAGTATGGACCATTAACATCAATATTTTCTAACCGCAACAAACAAACAAACAAACAAACAAACAAACAAACAAACAAACAAACAAACAAACAAACAAACAAACAAACAAACAAACAAACAAACAAACAAACAAACAAACAAACAAACAAACAAACAAACAAACAAACAAACACAAAGATCGATGGTGTACGGGCAGCATCCTTGCCAGTAAGTGCACAAAACACGAGCATAATGTATAATGTATGTGCAAATACATTTCCAAGAGTCATTGGAAAATTTACAGAGTATAGCATTCGCGCATCTGATTTTGATAGAATAAGGCTGCTTTGGCTCAGCGTTGCAGCGAGTATTGGTAGTAGTAGTGTTTTCTTCAAATAAATTTTATTTGTTATTTATTTTTATTTATCAATACTGCAATCCCCTCTGATGATTTTAGCAGGGTGGGATACAATGAATACATAATGAAAACAATAACACAGACAAAGCATATAATACAAATTAGATCCATGGAGCGTATAAACAGTTAAAGACAACACGTTTCTAAACAATACCTAAAACGAATGCCGATAGTGATGATTTTGAAATTTGATCATTGGTTAGAAGATTCCATTCAGTTACTGTTTTTTTACTGAAAGTAAAAAAAAACAAACTGAAACGGGAGGAAGAGATGGGTGCCAGTAGCAGCAACTACCTTCTACTAGCTTAGGCACCTGAGACGCAGCCGGCGGAAGGAAAAGGGACGGAAGAGACGACAGGAAGGTGAAAAATAAGAGCGATAGCGAGAAACGATAGGGGGGCAGGTTACCAATATAGCCTAAAGTTAAAGTATATATCAGCCGTATCATACCGGTACTCACCTACAGGGCAGAAACGTGGAGGCTAACGAAAAGGGTTCAGGACAACACAGCCAGCTATGGAAACAAAAATGATCGATGTAACGTTAAGAGATAGGAAAGGAGAGGAGTGGGTGAAGGAACAATCGCGACATAACACATCCTAGTCGAAATCAAGAGGAAGAAATGGCCTTGGTTTGGTTTATGGGGTTTATCGTCCCAAAGCCACGTAGGCTGTGAGGGACGCCGTAGTGAAGGGCTCCGGAAATTTGACCACCTGGGGTTCTTTAACATGGAATAACATCACACAGTACACGGGCCTCAAGAATTTCGCGTCCATCGACATTCAGCAGCCGCAGCCGGGATCGAACCCGCGTCTTTTGGGCCAGCAGCTGAGCGCCGTAACCACTGAGCCACCGCGGCGGGTAGAAATGGGCTTGGGCAGGACATGTAATGCGAAGGCAAGATAGCTTCTGGTCCTTAAGGGTAACGGAGTGGATTCCAAAAGAACCTTTCATGGCATTACAAGTATCTAGACAACTATAGTCCCACAACTTCTCTTGCTGCAGCACACTGGCGTTTAATTAGCCAGAGTGCTGCTTTTAATTTAAATTTTACTCAGAAAGTCTCGAAAGCTATGCCCAATCACGTCGTTAAACTCTCATTTCGGCCAATTGTTGTTCTTTTTGTTTTCACTGACCTTTTTAGCGCCTGGCCCCTCACAAATCTGGTGAAGCACAGAAACAAGAAAACAGAGAACCGCATGCATCAGAAACGTAAAGTTTTTCCGTGTGTCTCTGTAGCTTTCACACCACAACAACGTCTCGTGCGTTTCGAGACGTGCGTTGCAAACTGCGGCCCATAAGCACCATCGTGCCTCTTCAGTCACTGTCCGTGTTCGGGTCCGCGAAGCACGCCGAGCTCCTAGAATCGGCTCTTGTGAGGGGCTCCAGCTCTAGCGCAGATCCTGGGTCCAGTTCGCCGTAGTTGCTGCGAACAGATGTGCAGGCTGTTTAGTGAGAATACTGGGCATTGCCGTCTTGAAAGCTGGGTTGCCATTGTAACCACCACCCTGCACGCATTTCGTACAGCCAGTTTGCAAAATGACGCCACCCACTCCTCTTGTTTCCCGCGAAGTTCTAGAGTGCTTAGTGCAGGGAACAAAAAAATTCCGAAAAGGACAGTGCTCATAAATTCGGCGTCAAGTGACAATTCGGCAGGTGTTTCAGAGAAGTTTTTTGGGGTAAAAATATGGCTTTTGCGTCTAAGTATTACAAGTGATGGCGGACATCAGAAAGCAGCTGAATTGTTTTAAGTAGTAAGCAGACGAATTTCTGATAATTAACCTTTTAACTACCACAGCTAGACAACTGGTTGCGATTATAGATTTGTAGTCGGTCGTCAGTAATAGCCATATCAGTTTTTAGTATTTAGAAAACGCGATTACCCTCGGCGCTGTGGCTCGTCAAAATCTGGCAACAACTTGCCAATATACGTGCGCTTTCGAAAAGTATGCAGGCAAAGCAACCTTTCCAGTCAAAAAAGCCAAATTTCGTCGAGCCACAACGCCAAAGGTAATCGAGTGTACGAAATTCTATAAACTGATTTGGATATTACTGACGACCGGCTACAAACCTGTATTTGCAAATAGGCACCCAGCTGTAATATTTAAAAATTAAATTATTAAAAATTAGTTAACCAGCGTACTGCCTAAAATGGTTCACCGGTTTTCTTTTGTCCGCCAACATTGGCAGTACTGTGCTGAGAAAATCTTATTCTTAGCTCAAAAAGCCTAATTTTAAAGCCTCTAAAGCACGCACATTACAAGTGTCGCAAAAGGCTAGGCTAGTGCATATCCCCTATGCTAAAACTCGATGCAACAGCTATATGTCTCTGAAAGGAATGATCCTGTCCACCGATATATATATGGTGACTATTAAAGAAAAAGGATGAAGGAATTGTGCTGATATATACACCTTAGTAGAAATCTGACGAACAAAATCTCAAAGCATGCTGGCAGTACACCGCAGCCTTTACGCATGCTGCTGGTAATAAGCGATCGATGCTCGACAACGCCTGAATATTTCATGTTATGTCACCCGACGCAACGGTGAGGTTCTCTTTTAGTCTGATGACTGCATCTGGAGTTATGACCCCCCCCCCCCCCCCCCATCCCCCCTTTCTTCCCTGGTCTATGTCTTCTCATGCGTATCATTCGCATTCCGAGAATTTCTCAAGAAATTAAATTTCTGGGCCATCAATAACCCTCTACAACCGCGCCATACACGCTGGCTTAATGGCGTTTAGTCTTTCCTTTTAAAGAGATCCATGTCCTCGACGGAGGCAATACGTATATATATTAGCATATATAACAAAAAAGAGTGAATGCCACTTTCTAGGCCGTAAACATCCGTGACATTGACACCATAAAGTTTGGCGATTAGCTAAGCAGAGATTCCATAATTTTTCAGTCCACCGGGCAGTCTTGCAAGGCTGCCAGACGATCGTCAAAATTCAGTCAATAAAAGAGAGAAACAAATCGTTACGGTCTGACAGCGTAGCTTATTCAAGGCACGGAGAAGGAGCTTTTTAACCTAGCGCTTTCCGGAAGCTGTGGCGCAGTGGAATGCTTTTTGCATACATTATACGTAGCTGAGCTCTAATGGCCAATTTAGTTGCGTGCCAACGGCTGGGCTGTCCGCGATTTTCTACCGCGCTCTTGAAGCCAAGGTGAAGCTCAGTGCCAGTAAAGGTAACCATGCACTCTGTTTTCGCATTTGAAGGAATAGTACACGAGAAATGTTGTGCTAATAGCAATAAATGTAGAGAAAGGTAGGTATGCGAAAAAGAATGTGCATTTATATGGAAATTTCAAGTAGCGAACATTTCAAACCTTAGCGTGCGAGGCGTGAGAAGGTCGTGGGTTCGACGCCCCATCTTTGCTATACGCTATTCGTCCTTCTGCTTTTCTGCAATGGTCCCTACTTTGCATTCTCAATCACGCTCAAGCCGCCGCGGTGGCTCAGTGGTTATGGCGCTCGGCTGCTGACCCGAAAGACGCGGGTTCGATCCTGGCAGCGGCTGTCGAATTTCGATGGAGACTAAATTATAGAGGCCCGTGACTGTGCGATGTAGGTGCACGTTAAAGAACCACAGGTGGTCGAAATTTCCGGAGCCCTTCACTACGGCGACCCACATAGCCTGAGTCGCTTTGGGATGTTAAACCACCCATAAGCCAAACTAAACCAATCGATCACGCTTACTCGTCATAAAAGAGTGACGCATATCGCGCTTGGGCTGTTTAGGTTTCCCGATGAGTTTTCCTTCTGGTTTCTAAGTCGGCGGCACAAATATAACGATCCCTTCAAATCTCTCATTATTTTCTGGCAGTTGCACATACTCTCCTGCCAGTGAAAACCAAATTATAGGGACGCTAGCATTAGAAGCGACGTTGCTGCTAACTATTGATAGGTCCGTGTCAGTTTCACCCCACTTCATCGTATCTTCATTTGCACACATTATCATGCGCTCAATGAGTCCACAAAAAACTGGTTCGAGCCAGCTTGTCTCGCCGGTTCCGGCGTAGCGCTCCGCCGGTGTTGTTCACATTTGAACTTGCGCGCCGCGGGGCGTTAAGTGGCAATCCGTATTTTTCACATGATGTTACGATGGGCTGGTTGCTCACAACTCGTTGGGCAGGTTGTGGTGACGTCATAAGGACACGTGACTTGTGATGTCATCGTCCTGTCGACCAATCAGCGACTTCTGTGACTACCGCATGACGCGCAATCGCAGCATGTGCAGGCTACGGTGAGCAGGTGGTAACTGCATTGATTATATTTGAATTAATTTAATAGGCCTGCCGAGGTGGGAAGGTTGCGATGACGTCACAAGATCACATGGCCTCTCTCGATCAATCGGCGACTTTTGTGATAGATACAGGGCGCTAAATCGCATGATGTAAAGTCTATTGCCATCGCATTAATATTACAACAAGCAGCTGAGCGTGGCGCTGGTATTTTACACTTCCATTGTTTTCGGCATCACGTAGATTGTAAGCGCGTTGACTGCAATTCTTCGTAAGGCAGAGAAGTGGGACTACTATGTGCTGAAACTGGAGTCGGTGTGACTAGTTGTTGATTTTTTTTTCTTGTGACATTTGTCGCATAAACGCAAGAAATTCCGCCGGTTAATTGCACACCGCGTGTTTTAAGGGCAGTTGCTTCTATCGAGAGAGAGAAATAACTTTTATTAGCACCCTTCAAAAATGACGGAGGAGAAGGCTTGAGCCTAAACGTCCATTCAATCCCCTAACCACCGGCCGAAATCCCTTGGGACTCGGCGACGGTCAGGGCGAGACCGATGACTTTGCGTTTCTCTTCTGCTTCGTGTTTGAGTAATAAGGTCGCCCGGGATTCTGCATTTCTATTCGGGCCGTTATAGGAATGGCAGGTCCAGACCATGGGGACTATAGACCTGCAATGCTATCGACTTTTTTTTTTTTCTGAATACCCTTAGAGCCCCTGATGAAGGAAATTGTAAAGTAGGGGGGGGGGGGGGGGGGGGAGTGGGCTGCACAATTAAAGTAATTGTATACAATAAAAAAAAACTCCGCAGTCGGCAGGATTCGAACCTGCGCGGGAAGATCCCAATGGATTTCAAGTCCATCGCCTTAACCACTCGGCCACGACTGCGCAGACACGGATTTTTTTGCCGCCTGGACGGAAAGGCATGTTTGAAACAAAGAAGTGCACAGTCCGACGACTTCGCTCTGTTTTTGTTCAACGTTCTCCACCGCGCTTTACGTCACCGGAAAACCGAGGCCGCGAACAGAGGACGAAGTGGACGGAAAGAGAAAAAGAAAACATTACGGGTACATGAATGATCCCTTGTCGCATGCACCTGTGCATTGTTTGAACGGTTTCACAATCCGTTGTGCCGGTCTGCCGGATTGACATACGCACGTGCAGTCGTGGCCGAGTGGTTAAGGCGATGGACTTGAAATCCATTGGGATCTTCCCGCGCAGGTTCGAATCCTGCCGACTGCGGAATTTCCTTTTTATTTTGAGTTTCCTTTTTATATGCTACGTTTTACTGTTCTAACTAATACCGTCGTCCGTGAGAGCTTTCCATGAAAGTCTGAACAAACAGATGTTATCAACACACGACATACAATTACCCGAAGGGATTTTTCGTGTTTTTATATTAGGTTTATCTCTTGTCCTTGTTTCCTTGTAAGAAACTTCACATTATCAGGACACAAATTACATGACTCGATCAGGATGATTATGCCTGATATTGTTTCTTAGATACAACTTCTGCGCTTTCTAATACGCTCGTAACATTCCCTTCGTTGCGCGTGAAGAAACGGGAACTATAGTGGGAGTTACCAGAATGACTTTAGTTTCCGGAACTTACACGCAACCACAATTTCAGAATGGCGCTGGGACAATGCATGAGTACCTGCTAAACCTTACAGCACTCGTTGATAGAGCGAAATTGATGGAAAATGAGGCGTGCGCCGTTCGTGTGCACGAGACATGTGTGGAGGTCAAGGGCAGTGCAGACGGAAGACTAGCGTTCTCTTTTCTGCCCACACTGACTTCTCTCGCCGCACTAAAACACCGGCGTGTTACAGCGCGAAAGCACTTCTAGGCGCACTGCCCGCGTTTCAGCGGTGTGCGTTTCTGTATCTATGTGAAGCCTCTCAGTAGCAAGTGCAACTGGCTGATTGGGTGAGTGGACACCTCAATCGCGCATTGAGTTCGTGGTGGAGTCTGCCTGCAAATTGAGCCAGTTACGCGCTTTTCCATTTCTCAAAAATCGCGCATTGAGTTGGCGATGGAGTCCGCCTGCAAAGTGAAGCAGTTATGCGCTTTTCCATTTTAAGAGTGTTAGCTCTTATTCATCACGTTTCTCGATTTCTTGGGGTCTGCTACCACCTCCCTTCGGCGGGAAATTTTCTAAGTCCGAGAAATTCAAGATGGCGGCCCCCATAGTAAATAGATATAGCAACCCAGTGCACGTTAAAGAACCCCAGGCGGTCGAAATTTCCGGAGCCCTCCACTACGGCGTCTCTCATAGCCTCAGTCGCTTTGGGACGTTAAACCCCATAAACCAGATATAGCAACCCAATTTGTGATTGATTGGTGACGTCATTAGTACCTCGAATTGGTGATTGGTGACGTCACTGATTTTGTGACGTCTTAATGAACTAGTCTGATGAGTATGTTTAATCGCTGTTAACTCAGTAATTAATGATCCACCATAAAACGAATTAGGTAATTGGAATCCTCAATATAAGTAGAACAGGTTAGACACCAAAATTAACTAATGAAGTTAATATTTATTGGTCTATTGGGGTTTAACGTCCCAAAGCAACTCTGGCTATGAGGGACGCCGTAGTGGAGGGCTCCGGAAATTTCGACCACCTGGGGTTCTTTCACGTGCACTGACATCGCACAGTACACGGGCCTCTAGAATTTCGCCTACATCAAAATTCAGCCGCCGCGGCCGGGATCGAACCTGCGTCTTTCGGACCAGCAGCCGAGCGCCGCAACCACTGAGCCACCACGGCGGGGCAGTTAATATTTAGTCATGGTTATGCTTATATTGCTTATAATTAACTGACGATAACGTCATGATCTAACTAATGGATCATCGCAACGGGCTTGACGAATAGGACATTTTAGACGCCAGTATTGTCTAATTAGGTTAATATTACTTATGGTTAGGCTTAACATGGCGGCCATGTCGTCAGCACTCGGCAGCTCACAATTTCATACCTCATGGCGACCGGACTTCTACCGCCTTGAGGCAAGGAAAAATGGTCCTCCAAAGAGTCGAAAAACCTTCCCGGCCCTAATTGGTCAAAAATATTCAATCTCAAGGCGGTAGGCACCCGCTTTCTGTAAAGTATGGAAAAGAAGCCTAATCACGTAGTAATACATCATATGGACGATAGATGGCGCTACCGAATAGCTAACGCTTGTTACTTCAATGCTTTCCAGATGGTGGCGTCAGTTTTTTCTAAACCAGCGGAAGGTTTAGAAAAAAATTAGCTGAGGTTTAGCTCTGGTTAAGCCGGGCAAGTTGCGTAAGCAGCGTGGAGCCTGGTGGAGCGCGGCTGAAGCGGTTGCTATGGCAACGGCCCTCCATCTGTTTGACCTCGCTGCGGCTTAAGGTCAACCGTGGCCACCGCCGGGAGCTACGCGACGGCTCGAAACCTGGCGCAGTATAGCTTACGCAATAAAATTGGTTTTTGAGGACAGGAAATCAAGGCGCAGTCATAGTCGCACATCTAGGTGGACACTCGGGTGTTGGCCGCATACGTCATGAAAAAGAAAGGCGCACTCCCTATCGCTCACGGCCGCAGCCGCGTGCTCCCTGAGAGGCAGCACCACCTGCTCAGAGCTGCACACAGCTGCACACAGCTACATGCATGAGAGCCGCGCGCGGATAAAATATCGCAGGGTTGCCCACGGATTCCTGCATCGTCTGCACACCGCTTTTCTTTTGCATGGGAAGCGCCGACATTGACGCAGTAACGTCTTTCGTTGGATCACTTGCGAGTGTTCTGCACAATAAAGCTAAAGCAATTGACCGTAGAGAAAGTTTGCTTAAGATCATCAATTTTACTGGCTGATTTTTGTTGCAACGGGAAATTAGGGAAACTTCAGGCGATCCCCTAAGGTGTTGCAAATGATTGCGACAGCTGCCTACCGATGAAACACAGGGAGCCAGAAAGTGATTTCAGCCACCGCGGTGGCTCAGTGGTTATGGTGTTCGGCTGCTGACCCGAAAGACGCGGGTTCGATCCCGGCCGCATCGGTCGAAATTCGATGGAGGCGAAATTTCAGAGGTCCGTGTACTGTGCGATGTCAGTGCAGTAGGTGGTCGAAATTTCCGGAGCCCATCACTACGGCACCTCTAATAGCCTGAGTTGCTTTGGGACGTTAAACCCCATAAACCAACCTAGAAAGAGATTTTCCGTTTAATAGGAATCTGTGCACAATACACCGAGTGCGGACTACAGCCCATCACTACGGCACCTCTCATATCCTGAGTTGCTTTGGGACGTTAAACCCCATAAACCAACCTAGAAAGAGATTTTCCGTTTAATAGAAATCTGTGCACAATACACCGAGTGCGGACTATAGCCCATCACTACGGCACCTCTCATATCCTGAGTCGCTTTGGGACGTTAAACCCCATAAACCAATCTAGAAAGTGATTTTCCGTTTAGTAGAAATCTGTGCACAATACACCGAGTGCGGACTACAGCCCATCACTACGGCACCTCTCATAGCCTGAGTCGCTTTGGGATGTTAAACCCCATAAACCAACCTAGAAAGAGATTTTCCGTTTAATAGAAATCTGTGCACAATACACCGAGTGCGGACTATAGCCCATCACTACGGCACCTCTCATATCCTGAGTCGCTTTGGGACGTTAAACCACATAAACCAATTAAGAAAGTGATTTTCCGTTTAGTAGAAATCTGTGCACAATACACCGAGTGCGGACTACAGCCCATCACTACGGCACCTCTCATATCCTGAGTCGCTTTGGGACGTTAAACCCCATAAACCAATCTAGAAAGTGATTTTCCGTTTAGTAGAAATCTGTGCACAATACACCGAGTGCGGACTACAGCCCATCACTACGGCACCTCTCATAGCCTGAGTCGCTTTGGGATGTTAAACCCCATAAACCAGCCTAGAAAGAGATTTTCCGTTTAATAGAAATCTGTGCACAATACACTGAGTGCGGACTACAGCCCATCACTACGGCACCTATCATAGCCTGAGTCGCTTTGGGACGTTAAACCCCATAACCCAACCTAGAAAGTGATTTTCCGTTTAGTAGAAATCTGTGCACAATACACCGAGTGCGGACTATAGTGCTAAAGCCGCGGTACCTTTTTTTTTCTAAGAGCTAAAAGGGGAACGCAAGTCTCAAGAAGAAGACGATTACTGGAAGTTGGTCTTACGGCTGCAAGGCAGGAACGCCTGTCCTTGTGGTTAACGTGCAACACCAAGAGACGGAGCCTGGTTTCTTTAAAAGAATAGGCTCCACAACCTATTCTAGCTTATCGACAGCTTCTTTAGGCCGCACGGCAAGTCTTTGGATTAAAAAACAATAGTATTGCACTGAAGCGAAACGGAAAGGGGCATTCCCGTAATGACGTCACGAGTTTCAGCTCCAGCTGTTATGGTCGCCATTCTCTGGAAGGATGACTTGCTCCGTGATCCATTGACAGTTAGTCATATCACAACTGACGACCGGTTTACGTGGCTCCTTACAGTGGCCAAAGGTTCACGTGGGTGATCCTGGATGATGTGACCGATTATGACACCGTTAATGCTTGTCACGTGATGTTGACATCACACCACGGCCCATGTGCTCCAACAGCCCACCTGAATCGCAGTGGGGCCATCTTGAAAGAGGCGAACGAACATGCGATGTCCGAGCTCCGTTTCCCACAGCCGCGGCCGATGCTGGCCAGCGGCTGGAGCAGCACGGCCGCAGAGATGGTCGTCAGACACGCCAGGCACACCTGCGCATGTGCACTCGACTGTGAGGGCCTTGCTTTGTGTTCGGCCCCGAGAGGCCACTTTAAGAAAAACGAATTTCATTCCTTTCAGAAGGGAAAGAACAGCTTTAACTGGAGAAAATGGAGAAAGGGTGACTGCAGGAACTTGTGTGGAATGCTCAACACTGCGTACCCCGCGCGCGGTGGCTCAGTGGTTATGGCGCTCGGCTGCTGACCCGAAAGACGCGGGCTCGATCCCGGCCGCGGCGATTGAATTTCGATGGAGGCGAAATTCTAGAGGCCCGTGTGCTGTGCGATGTCAGTGCACGTTAAAGAACCCCAGGTGGTGGAAATTTCCCGAGCCCTCTACTACGGCGTCCCTCATAGCCTGAGTCGCTTTGGGAAGTTAAACCCCAATAAATCAATAAATCAATCAACACAACATAAAAGGGGAAGGGAAATGAATCAAGAGGTATGTAAGGAAGGGATGACGTCATAACGCAGGGAGATGTGCGCAGCAATAGTTACGTGAGGATTCCAGAGGTGTCAATGAGCGCTTGTATGCTATGTATACCCAACAATTCTGGACAAAAGCAATTTTCGAGGGGAAAGAATTTATGGGCACAATGTTTTCATCTGTTGTAAGATTTCTCTACAACAATCAGTGTATCCACAGATCTCCCGTGAGAAAACTTGGATTTTTTTTTGCTATTAATATTCTTGGTGTCGTCAAACACGCTGCCCACTGGTTTTCTATACCAGTCCTCCCTGCTCGATGCGAGCGATGGAAAAACTTCAAAAGGAAGATTTTGCTACACATCGCAAGAATGGATTCAATATTTCATAATTTTTTCATAATATTTCCATAACAGTAGCTTACCATATTCCGATATTAAAAATTTTTGGTCCGGTAATGCCGGACATAAATCCTAACGAGAAAAAGCCCAATAGCCAAAACCGTTGATGTAGACAGAGAACGTTCTGACGAACCGCCGACCACAAGAAAAGAAGATGGCGGCCAGAAATGAAAGGTTTCTTTGCGCCTCAAAAATGCAACTTCTTACCGCCACCTTCGAGGACAACAACTGCCAGATTCACCGAGGGCGAACACAGTGCATTATTGTGAGGGCGCACAAACGTGAAACTCCAATTTAGAAGTATTAGATGTATACCCGGACAAGAACAAAAAGTTCGAGAGGATGGACACCATAGTGGACGGCTCCGGAAAATTACAGGATTGCACTTAAGTCTGTTAAAGATCGGAAGTGCGAAATCCTTTCCTTTTCCTCTCTCTCTTTCCATTTGTCACTTTTAAAATTCTTGTTGTGTTTTTTAAGTTGACTTTTTCAAATTTTTATTTCGTTTTATTTTTATGGCTGCAGATTTATCTATTTTATGTTTTACTTTTATTCTTAATTTTATTCCATTACATATATGTTGCTTATCAACTGTTATTTAATCAACTTTTACATTTCATCGTAATTACCATAGAACTTATGATTGACAGTTCGTGCAGGCAACTTCCGTCTACAACTTCCGTCCACGCCCCTCGTGAGCCAAGGAAGGCTTACGCCTTAAAAGAGAAATTTTGAAAGGGAGAGCTCTAAAAGCCAACTGACCGAACTCCGATTCGAAACTCCAAATTTACCCGTTTGCGCCTGTATTACATTCAACTGGTGGCAGACCACTGATCAACGCATGTTGATACCGATGACGTTAGTTATAACGGCGTTAACTTCTCTTGCACAGCGGCAGATAAGGTAAACGTTACCAATGCAAAACATGTCGCGCTTACAGCGACTCCTTGAGGCTATTTCCACTTGCGCATTTCGTCTTATTTTTAGCCTGTTTGTCTACGTCGCTGGAAAACTTCGATTTTTCACTCCACACCATGGGGCCCGCTGTTTTCAACACATCTTGAAGGCCACTCTGTAATAATCCAACGGGTCACTGAGCTCCCTAAGGCTTCCCCCATGCGTCTGTATACAATCCTCGAAAAGGCGCTCTGCTCGTGTGCATATTCCCGGACTTTCCCAGCTACGGCCTTTCTTAACAGTGCTTCGACATACCACTGACCGGCGGGAGTTATACTGTATATTCCCGCGTATTGCTCGTCCTGCGCATAAACTACGCTGCTAAATTGGACCCTGACAATAGAGCGAGAAAAACTGCCGACGATTACGTTACTTCCTAATGAGAAATTTGAGCGAGCCCAGCTCATCAGCTGTTTCAGCTTTTCGATAGATTGAGGCAAAGTATCCGAGCAAGACATGTACCTACAATTACAGACAACTTGCCATTTTCCACACATATTCCTTCTTCAAGAAACACTCCACTGCCAGTTCTTGATTGTCATGAAGGAAGCTTTGTGGTCGGAGAAATAGGTAAATATATGCTCGACTCGCTGCACCAATGCCTGGTTCTCAAAGAAGAGGTCTATGCAAGTATTTCGCGAGGTTGTCACAGCCGTGGGAGGCGTTACGAGCGAGAGGAACGGGGTGTTCTCCCACATGAGTGGTAAGGAATTCCTGTTTGTTTGTCTTCATATCTACATTAAAGTCCCCACCCACCCTAGGGATCTTTAACGCGCACAGACATCGCACAGCATACGGGCGCCTTTTGCGTCCTGTATCGAAACGCGGCCGCCGCGGTCGGGTTCGAACCCGGCTCGGTAGACGAGTGCCTTAACAACTGAGCCACCGCGGCTCCATCAAAATTCGACTGCCGCGGCCGGTATCGAACCCGAGTCTTTCGGGCCAAAAGCAGCACTTTGTACTTTAGTGGCGGTGCTAATAGAGCTCAGTTTGTAGAACAAGTTTGTTTCGAGACGCTTACATCATCATCATCATCATCAACCTGATTACGTACAGTGCAGGGCAAAGGCCTCTCCCATGTCTCTCCAATTAACCCTGTCCTTCGCCAGTTGAGGCCGCCGTATCTCCGCGAACTTCTTAATATCATCCGCCCAAACTCCCTGCCGCCCCCTGCTACGCTTGCCTTCTCTTGTAATCCACTCCGTTACCCTCAATGTCCAGCGGTCATCTTGCCTTCGCATTTCATGCCCTGCTCAAGCCCATGTCTTCCTCTTGATTTCAACTAGGATGTCATTAACCCGCGTTTGTTCTCTCGGCCACCCTGCCCGCTTCCGATCTCTTAACGTTACACCTATCATTTTTCTTTCCATGGCTCGCTGCGTTGTTCCTAACTTAAGCTGAACCCTCTTTGTTAGCCTCCATGTTTCTGCCCCATAGGCGAGTACCGGGAAGCTACAACGCTACAACGAACTGCGGCCAGACTCCGAACAGAGCCGGGATACTGTATACGTCTACGAAGAGAGGAGTCACTGTACCAAACTGACCAGCACCATCAGCAAAGCCTCCATGAGTGGGACGGAGTGAGGCAGGTCGAACATCTCGGTCAGCTCCCTTCTTCTTCTTTGCCCGCTCACAGGACTGCATGCGCCATCGAAACTCTTCTACGGGCATGGCGAGAGGAGCATTGTACAAAGCTATGCGATCTTGTCAGTCATATCATGATTACCGTGAATATCGAGTCAAAGAAAAAAGAATACTGGCTGTCTGTTCGGCATGTTACAATGGAATTCTATCTTTAAAATACCCCCGGCCGCGGTGGCTATGGTGGTTATGGTGCTCGGCTGCTGACCCGAAAGACGCGGGTTCGATCCCGGCCACGGTAGTCGAATTTCGATGGAGGTGAAATTCTAGAGGCCCGTGTACTGTGCGATGTCAGTGCACGTTAAAGAATCCTAGGTGGTCGAAATTTCCGGAGCCCTTCACTACGGCGTCCCTCTTAGCATGAGTCGCTTTGGGACGTTAAACCCCCATAAACAAAGAAATCTAAGAGCTCCGTGCAAAGGTATCTAGTGTAGTGTAGCATGGGCACTAACGCTTAGAAGACAACTATTGAGTGCCATACTTTCGGGTGTATGTGGATATTACAAGTTTATATCAGGAGCTCTTAGAGAAGCCCATGGTAGACAAAGGCGGCCGTGGTGGTGAGACGAATTTATTGCCATTGTCACTAGCCCGGTGTTGTAGACGGGAATGCATTAAGCTGTAGGCGGATGGATGGCGAGGGTATAATTCGGAGAGTGAATGTGGGATAGACAAGTTCACGGAGAAAAGGGCGCCTCAAAGGAGGTTTTTTTTTAGTCGGGTTTCTTGAGCTTCCTTATGGACTTCGACGAGGTGGGATAGGTTGAACACAAGAGACGCTGGAGTAACCGAATTTGGGGAGCGAACATAATGTACACCATAGCAATCTTGATGACCCGGCTGTGCAAGGCATTTAAGCATCCCTGCTAAGTTCGTGTCGGGGAGACGAATACGATAGAGGGTACGTGATGCGAGATTAAGCCAGTGAACGCACAATTTTTCACAGGTGATGCTCATTCATGCCACATTGGCGCAAGCGAAGAATTTGTCGGAGTTTTTGAGCGAGCTTACTCACCCAAACATTCCACTTTTCGTTATTCCGTTGCCAGAAGCCCAAAATACAGAATCGCGGGAGACTTGGTGGGAAAGAGCCGCTAACACGCAGTTGGACGATTTGGCGACTGAGTTCAGTATGTTTTTATCTAAGTGCATTAGTAACCACAATCGATTTTCATTTTTCTGCGGATATTTGTAAGTCCATGGATACCTTACAGCGGACAGTGATGTCCAGGCCTGTTTGACGAGTCCGTTTAGTGAGATCGGGAGAACCGTGTGTGGCCTAGATAAGTTGATGTGATAGACATATACAGAGACATAAAGGCCTCCGCTTAACAACAGAGTGAATGGAGGGCGCTAAGAGCGACTTTAAAGAGGGCCGGAGATAGGATGGAGCCCCGAGGGATGTGTCTTGTGAGATAGCGAGGGGTAGACTGGTGGGCGTAGACTCGGGCCGTAACTCTTCTGTTCTCATGAAAGTCACTGATGTAAGCGTAGAGGCGACGGCCTAGACAAATCGCTTTCATCATATAATGACCATCATCATCATCAGCCTGACTATGCCCACTGCAGGGCAAAGGCCTCTCCCATGTCGCTCCAATAAACCCCGTCTTGTGCCAGCTGCTGCCACCGTATCCCCGCAAACTTCTTAATGTCATCCGCCCACCTAACTTTCTGCCGCACCTTGCCACGCTTGCCTTCCCATGGAATCCACTCCGTTACCCTTTCGGACCAGCGCTTATCTTGCCTTCGCATTACATGCCCTGCCCAAGCCCATTTCTTCCTCTTGATTTTGAATAGGATTCCATTAACCCGCGCTGTTCCCTCACCCACTCTGCCCGCTTCTGGTCTCTTAACGTTACACCCATCATGCTTTGGGTGCGTCCAAATCGACGGCGTGGGCAACATTGCCGAAGGCGCCTTTGATGTCTACGTCAACTACTCCGCGGAGTTGACAGGCGCGGTACGAGGAGTATACGACTTGAAGGATGGCCAGCATGGCGTCTTGCGTACTACTATGACTACGAAATCCATTAACGCGTGGGTTCAAAGGCCAGTGCTCTTCCTGCAGCCAAAGCAAATGAATGATGCCCATACGCTCCATGAACTTGCCTACGCAGGGCGACAAAGAAATGATCGGGGTTGACTGGCCATATTTGGGAATAGGCATAACCACCGCAAATTTCCATGAAGACGGGAGTGTGCCTGTCAGCCAAGTAGAGTTTTTAAATCCTAGTAGACGTTGGAGGGAATGAATCGGTAGGTTAGTCAGCATCTTGTCAGTTGTCTTGCCTTCGCCTGGAGTAACCTCTCGGCTGAAGGCAGTGTTGGCAGGTTTTAACTCGGACACTGTTAAAGGTTGACACGTGTCAAGCGGAGGAAATTAAAGAAAAGAAGGAGAAATTGGGAGGGGCCGTGCGGAGGGGCTATCCTTCTGTTAATTTGAGAAAAGTTTGTTTTAACTGCGAACCTAAAAAGAAAGGCGCACAGAGCTCGAGAGCCTGAAGTCGCGCTCCTTCTTCTCGATGATGCCGACTTTTATCCGCGTTAAGATCCGGTTTAACGTTTGGTCCTGTTGCCTCTAAGTGTGAGACATACTGTACGTAATGTTTGCAGACAAAGTCCTCAATACTAGTTTAACTTACTGCTTACATCAGCCGTTCTTCACCTCTACCTCTGCTCTAAAGATCACCGTCGTTCATTTATGCATATTTATGCATTATGCAGTTTTGGTTCGGTGTACACCGATGTTGTCTTCATACAGCTTAAAGGAGTGCGAAAAAGAAAAGAAAAAGTAAGAAACGAACAAAACGCTGGCATTATGGTTTATTTTATTCCCCAATGACATTATTTCCCAATGAATCTCCATGCACACCGTTCTGTGGCCGCGTCTACTCGGTGACCGCCGCCGGTTTCCTGTCGACGACGACGTCCACAACGTCATGTTCTTGCGGGGGTGGGGCTTGGTGGCGTTCAGGTTGCAGGCGGATCACCTGCGGAGGCAGTCGGTAGGTTACTTGAGGTACGACCGAAAAGAGGATAGCTGTTTATACTATTTTCTGCTGTTGGATGCGCGCCCTTCCATAATCATGATGGTTTTTAATGCAACGTACTCAATGCTCAAACACGTGCGTATCCTCAGCGGAATCACTGACAGAACTGCACGTGATCGCAACGGAGATATTTATACAGTAGCTGTTAATAACCGCGAATGACATTAAGCAACTGTTGGCGCCTCATGGGCCCAATGATAGGTAGGGCGTTCATGCAATGCCATATGCCGAACACAGAAAACTCCAGACCCACTCACGTCTATACTTTGTTGCTCACTGTCATGACCATCACCATACTGGCACTCTGTCCTCTTCTGATTCGCCCTCTGATATACCCTCTCCAGTGTTAATTTCTCAATGATCAATACCTTTTAGCTCATTTCTCATCGTTATCAGCTTCATCG